>NW_028190498.1:0-93581 GCF_048542155.1 Nylanderia fulva
GGATTCTTTGGGTCAATTTGGGAACGATTTTTCCTCAGCAAAAATGTCGAAAAGGTCATCATTTTTTACAACTTTCCAATATTTGTCATTATGTATCTTTATAACTAAGCCTCAAATTAAAATTTTATTATAGTAAACTCTACCTGAAATTAACTGAAGAATGTAATTACGTTAGACTTTTAACTCCAAAACGTTTAGTTTTCAAAAAACCCATTTTTTCAATCGCTTATAACTCGAAAATTATTGACTTCTCAACATTTTTGTTAAGGAAAATCGTCTCCAAATTGGCCAGAGAATCCGCCCTAAAATCATTGGTCCATTAGTTACCGGACACCCTGTATAATAATAGTTTAACTTTTAGTATCAGCAATCATTATGTTTTGTAGAATTGTCATTAATAGAAAGTTAAAATATTCTATCACAAACGCGCTTGTATAGCATTCTATTTACAAACAACTGAGAAATTAAATTATATGTTGATTATTAGATTTTACTTAAAGATGGCATTACAACAGAAATTTGTTTACAATTGTAAACAAAATTAATTTCTTGTCGAACGGGTCAAGTAAATGAGTTTATATTATAAATTCTTGGCACATTTATTTCGATAGACATTGCGCCGACGGCAGTTTGCTGATAATAACATCAAGAAAAAAATCATCTTGTGTAACGAATCGTTAAATTTTCTCGCCAGTTGTGAGAGATTGTAGAAAGTGGAAGGATAGTGAAAGAGTAAATTATTGTTGAATGTTATATTGTCGAAGCAATAAAAAAATGTCAATAGAATTAAAAACTTATAATTATAAAGGAATATAATATACGTAGTGATATTACTAAATTGATAAAAAATTATTGAAGAATTGAAGATTTTCTGTACTATTTGGATGGTATAATCCGATATTGTTAATATAATTTCTCGTTATTTATGATTTCCTTCTTTATCATTTTATTTTAAAAACAAGGACATTTTATACTTTAATTAACTTAACTTCCACATTGGATCAATTCTAATCAATAAGCAAGTTTGCTTTGTTCTCATTCATTGCGACAAACCTACAATAAATTCAACAACAAAAAAACTCGTATCGATTCACATTCATCAAAACGCACTCAACGATCCGAGCAGACTTACAATCGCCATGTTTTTGGGTGGCCCAGTAGCGTATCAATTATTAAAGCGTCCCAGTTTTTATTGTATCTAGTTTAAGCACAAATTTATAAATAATTCAATTATTATTTATTGTTAAAAATTTTATATTCATATCTTAAGTAAAATAAAAATGTAAAAAAGATATAATTTTTGTAAACGTACATTTTTATTGCACATTAGACATTCACATGTGACACTGTGACCACAGTATTCCGTCTCTGAGCATCACACTGATCTTGCGTCTGATTGGTTCTACCCAAAAATATGGCGGATCAACGTAAACCCATAGACATATGCGTAAACCAGAAAAAAAGTGGAGTGCACATACTGGTTCTACTGTTGTAATAGCGCAAAGATACACGTACCTTGCCAGTTTGACAAGCTGATCGCGAATGCTTAAAATAAAGCGGGACCAGCACCAGTCCCGATACATTTTCCGCGACAACAATGCGAAAAATTTCATTATCGAGTTGCTTTTGAAACGGAATAGAGACCGGAATATGGCCGGTGCACATGCAGTTTGTACCGGAAAGACGGCTGGTCTGGAATGGTTTCCCACGGCTTACGCGGACCAAGTTCTTTCTTGGTCACAAAAGAGGCTACCTTCGTGAATAGTCCTCTCTCAGAGACGTCGCGTCCCTCTGGTGAGTTACGAAAGACGTGTTCGGAAGGCAAAGAGGTTCCAGGACGAAGTTTCCGCGAACGCGAAAAAGTACCGGCGTGAATAGTACTTCCGTATACTAACGACGGGGCGGAGAAGATAGACGAGAGCTGCGATTGCATAACAGTAGACATTCGAAACACAAAGCTACATAGACGGAACGCAAATGTAGCTGTTTATCTGCTGACGAAAAGTAATAACCAAGTCTCCTTTAATAATTAACAAGTAAACCTATAATTATCCATAGCATTCGATTGCGTTGATTATTTCGGATACACAAATAATCATTAAAATATCTGAATAATTTTTCTCATTTTTATACGATAACATATATAATTTTAAAGTATATATATAATTGTATTTGTGCGCGACGGAAAGATGGATAGGACGTGGTCGGAAGCGAGACCGAGAAATAGACACAACACTCGACACACGCGTAACGTTCACAAAAAAAATATATTTATATAAACTATTAACAAAAATTACAATTAATATACCGCACCGAATTTACCGAGAGAATTAGCCGAGTCGTAAATTACTAAGTGTCCGCAAGCAACGGTAATGAATTAGACAAAGACAAGCAATCTTTATCGTATGAACACACTTTATTCGCGATGAGCAATCGGAAAAAGCGCCGCGGTCGCGAGAGAGGAGGCTTATATAGGCCTTGTAATTCTAGAATATTCGAGTACATTTGCTGTCGTTCTATTGTGATATTAAGGGCGAAGGAACGTTTACTGTAATTATTTACTTGTTTTTCTCTCCTCTCGCGCGACAGCGGTGTTTACAATTTAGACTGTTTTAAGCGCTTATTTTCGAAGGCGCGGAGTATCCGTATACTCTCGCGGCCGAGCGCTATTTTAAATATAATTTAAAATACGCATGTTAGACCACGATATTAACTAATAAATTATATGCATGCTGCATGAGGCATGATCGAGATGCATGAATATTTTAACGCTTTCTTGTCCGCGGGTTATTACCGTTCGAATCTCGAACAGTATTATTTTATGTTCCAAATGTGTGTAGACTCTATATTTTTCCTCATTTAAACATTAAGATTAATAGTTCCAATTCTGATTTTTATAAATAAAAATTAAAAAAAAATTAGTGTCAATTTTTTATTCTCATCTGCTTTAGTAAAAGTTTTTATTCATTATTTAATTGTACATTGTAATTCACATATAATATTTCAATACAGTCAAAATTGTAATTATTTTTAAAGAAATGACAGTTTGGTGTAAATGACAGTTTGGTCTTTGTTTAAGTGAATCCTAATATAATTGCACATAAAAATAAAACTGATATCATATAGCAGCAGCACGTTTTCAATTAAGTAAGATCAAAGCAATGGTATTTTCGCAATAATGTTGCGTGATTCAACAAAGAGAAGATCGAAATAAGGGTGTGTTCTGACGACGCAGCAAATCACAGCGGAACAGAATCGTCAAATAGCGTACGGCGGAACGAAGCGAATTCTTCCAAAAAAGTTCGGTTCGGACGAACGTTTAAACCTGGACCAACGTGATACTAAATTAATGCATGCGCGCCAATCTCCGGAGAATGAATTACGTAAAGATGCAGTAAAAACGCTGTCAACTCTCTACCCTATCGCATCACTCGTGAAATAATCTCGAGTAATGCGAGAATATATTCAATTTTTTGTTTCTGCAGTTATTTTTTCCATAAGTGTTTCGTAACAGCATGATAAATATTTCTCTTGTATAAGGCGTTCTTAATTTTTTACATTTTATACTTCAAAAAATATATGTACATTTCTCGTAAATTATTATAATTTAATTAAAAAGATACATGTGCAAAATACTATTGTATGGAGATTGTACAGCGCAGAATCAAATCTTTTAAATTTCTTGAATAAATACAAATTTTTCAAAAATTTTGAAAATAAATACTTCTCTTTACTGAAAGAATATAAATTCAAATTTTAAAAATCCAAATATTCTTTAAATAATTATATGCGGGTCGATATATTCATAGGCACTCTATATTGCTAATTTGCATATATTCACATTAGGAGAGATATTATATATATATATATATATATATATATATATATGTATATACATATAATTATATTATGCATATGTATATCAGGAGACGCGGTAGTGTCTCCGGCCATGTTCAAACCCTAAAAGACCTTAAAAGACACTACAAGTCTCCTTATCCTGCACCATCAAAGTCCATTTTTTGGGGGTGTAGAACTACTAAAATATAAAAAATTTTGAATTGCACGTAATATAACCTGAAAGGCGGCATCGCCACGAGTAATTTGAGCCAAGAAAAAATAAAATCGGTCAAGCCGTTCTGGAGATACAAGCGGTCAAAAAGTGACGTTTTTCATGAAAAATGAAGTAACGTCGTCTTCTTCTTCTTCTTCTTCTTCTTCTTCTTCTCTGTCCGCGTATAAATCTCTTCTCACCTTTCACTCACACCTCCCTCAACTTCCACCCACCCCTTTCCCTCCCACATCCCGCCCCCACCCCCACCCCCGTTTCCACCCCACCCCACCCCCACCCCCACCCCTCTTTCGCCTCTTTCACCCTCTTTCGTCCTCTCTCACCCTCTTTCGTCCTCTCTCACCCTCTTTTAGCCTCTTTCGCCCTCTCTCACCCTCTTTTGTCCTCTTTCACTCTCTTTCATTCTCTCTCACCCTCTTTCACCCTCTTTCATTCCCTCTCACCCCCTTTCGTCTCTTTCACCCTCTTTCGTCCTCTTTCACCCTCTTTCGTCCTCTTTCACCCTCTTTCGTCCTCTTTCACCCTCTTTCGTCCTACCTCACCCTCTTTCGTCCTCTCTCACCCTTTTTCACCCTCTTTCGTCCTCTATCACCCTCTTTCATTCCCTCTCACCCTCTTTCGTCCTCTTTCACCCTCTTTCGTCCTCTTTCACCCTCTTTCATTCTCTCTCACCCTCTTTCGTCCTCTCCTCACCCTCTTTCATTCTCTCTCACCCTCTTTCACCCTGTTTTGTCTTCTTTCACCCTCTTTCATTCCCTCTCACCCTCTTTTACCCTCTTCGTCCTCTTTCACCTTCTTTCACTCTCTTTCGTCCTCTCTCACCCTCTTTCATTCTTTCTCACCCTCTTTCGTCCTCTTTCACCCTCTTTCGTTCTCTCTCACCCTCTTTCGACCTCTTTCGTCCTCTTTCACCCTCTTTCGTCCTCTCTCACCCTCTCTCATCTCTTTCACCCTCGTACGTCCTTTCTCACCCTTTTTCGTTCTCTTTCACCCTCTTTCGCCTATCTCGTCTTCTCTTACCCTCATTCGTCCTCTCTCACCCTATCTCCAAAAAATCATAAAAATGAAAAGGTCAAGCCATGTTCAAAAGAAGGTCCTCAAAAATTTAAACCTAGTCTGTACAATGAAAAATAATTACTCGTAATTCCAGAGTTCCAATTTGTTAATATCGAATAATGTATTTGTTTCAAGTAATGGCAGTAGAGTCAAATACATACCTACGTATATGCAGTTTTTGCTGTTAATTGTACTTGAACGAAAAAAATAATTAAATGATTTAAATATAGCACATTTTAAATCAAGAAACTTATATAATTGAACTCTGTTTAGGAAAAGGTAGAACATTTCATTTGCCTCTGCCTTTACAAGAAACATTGGATAAGGTATGTCTTCCGGAAGATCCTATAAATTTGAATCACGAGTTGCACATTCTCGTTCGAGGTATACCCAAGAAATCTAAAGTGGTTTGGGAAAATTTGGTAGATATTAATAAAATGTATAAGGCTTTACAATGGTTGAAAGAAAATAATCCTCATTACTCAAAAATTCGTCTTCCAGCGTCATCTGATGATCTATTAAAGGATAAGTTGCAGGAAACAGAATATAGGATTGTCGATGAAGAAAGCGACAATGACGAAATAAATGAGGTGGTTGAGGAATTACCAGCATTGAATTTGTACAATGTACAGCAAAACAAAAATAATAATGATCAAACCGTTTTAAAACGTACGGCTTTTCTCACACAAATCACTGAACATTCGGATATTAACGATCAGTATACAATATACCCAATACACGCGAAAAAAATCGATAACGAATCTGCATTGAAACTTTATCAAATGGTAAAAATTGAAGATTTTCCAATGGATAATCGTTATAAATATCTGGATGTCATGTGTTTCCCTGATTTATATCCTGATGGTGTCAATGGACAACGAGAAGATAGAAACTTTGCATTGCCGGAATATTTATTTATTAGAACACGATTGATGTCGAAACATAGTAGATTCAGGTTGAATCTGCAGTATCTGTTTTTCCTTCTCAATGATGCTAACTACCGACAGTTGAAAAGTGGTATCTATTATACGATGATGGTTACTAACCCACGAGAGAGATACACTGCTGGTAGAAACTTGAACGAATTGAAAGGTTACCAATTAGAATCGAATTTAATGAGTATTTTCGCAAAATTGAGAAATACGGATCAATTTTGGCGACAACCGTCCAATAATGTAAAATGTATGACTTTGCATTACGGTCCAGCGACGTGGTTTTTGACTTTGAGTCCTAGTGAATGGAAATGGTCCGATTTGGGTGAATATTTACGAGATATGAATCCCGATAAAGAGAAGTTAGGCATCAGCGAACTAATCGCATACGATCCTGTAAGTACTTCTAGATTCATGTGCATAAAATTCAAAGCCATGATTGATTTTATTTGTTCGTCCGATAATCCAATAGGAAAGGTTATTCATTACTTCTGGCGACTGGAATATCAACGTAGAAGTATCCAGCACATGCATTGTATGATTTGGATAAAAGATGCTCCAGTATTAGGAAAATCGCTGGATGAAGAAGTTGCTACGTTTATTCAAAAATACGTAACGTGCGAAATTCCAGATGAAAATGTTTCGCCAACGTTGTACGATACGGTAATAAGTGATCAGAATCATAAACATAACTCGTATTGCATGCGTACGAAAAAAACGGAAACTAATATATACAGAAAGTGTCGGTTCGATTTTCCTCGGCCAGTTACTGAGAATTTCGTTTTAAGAGACGTTATCACTTCGATAGTCGGTAGAAAAAATTTACGCAGTAAGAGCAGATTGTACGATCTTCCTCGCAAGGAGTCGGAAAGGTTTATAAATGATTATAATCCGTCTATCAAATTAGCCTGGGAGGGAAATATGGACATACAATTTATTAGAGAAAAATCAGTTTTTAAACTCATATTTAACAAAATACACGACAAAGTCGGAAAAATGCAATACAGATTTTGAAGTGATAGATTCGAATAAGTCCTTGGCATCGAAACTGTGAAATTTTGCAATGCGTTCATTAAATAACAGAGAATGCGGTGCTTTAGAAGCTGTGGATACACTATTAGGGAATCCCTTGTACGATACGGATAATGATACCATGGTCAAATGGATCGATGTTAATGAGGTGAGAAATAGAAAAGTTAAAACATTTAATGAAATTTAAGCTCTTGATGAAAATTCTACGAATATTTACTGTTCGTCACTCATCGATGATTACTATCCAAACAGACCTCAGGAATTAGAATCATTGAATTTGTACGATTTTGCCAGATTCTGGGAAATTACGAAACAGATGTCAAATAATGACGAAGTCAAGTGTTACAAACTGGCATCGGGTTTATTTTTAAAAAAACGAAAAAAGGGTTATTTAACTAACCATTATCGATTTAATATAAAAACTGAACCCGAAAAATACTTTTACTCGCTGCTTCTTCTGTTCAAACCATGGAGAGATTTGAGTGAACTCAAAGGTACATTCGAGACTTACACGGATGCCTTTAAGAATTCAGAGTCTGTTTTAACGAAGGCAATGAAATATCACGAAAGGCTCGAAGAAATACAGAAAGCTTTTGAGAACGTTGCTGAATTAATCGAGAAGCGCGAAAATGATTTGAAAACAGCAGACAGAGACAAATCCGATGACGATAAACTGGATTGTAATCCGATAGAAGCTGACGACGCGATGAAAGATCTGGAAGATTTTGGTAAGATTGATTTATCGCAAATGATGTCGCAATTGAACAAAGACCAGAAAAGAGTCTTTGATGGAGTATGCCAAGTTTTACAAGATAAGAATCAGATTCTGCGACTGTACGTAAGTGGCGAGGGTGGTACAGGGAAAAGTTTTCTAATTGAAACGATTAAACATTAAATCAGAATAAATTTGGAAAAAACGACTGCCATATCTGCGCTCCCACGGGTATCGCAGCATTCAATATCGATGGCTTGACAATCCATAGAATGTTTCAACTACCGGTTAGTCATGAATCTACACCAAAATATACGCAATTGTCAGACATGGTCTTGAAAACTTTGAGAGACAAATTAAAGAATGTCGAATTATTTATAATCGAAGGAATTACATGTAACAATGCAATGATGGATTTAGGAACGACTGTATTCAGTGATGGTCAAGCCTATGTAGGTTTGTCACGAGTAAGTAAATTGGAAGGCCTACATTTGATAAATTTCAATCCAGCATCAGTTAAAGCAAACTCGAGAGCCATTGTAGAATATAATCGACTGAGATCTATATTCAAATCTGAACTGCCACAAATCAATCCGTCCGAGAAAAAGGTTGTGAAAATGTACGATCGTCGATGGGATATCCCTAATATCATTGATGATATGCAGAATTATGATTGTGAGGAACCAGAAAGTATAGTTACGTGGAAAATATATGGCCTTTGCAATAACGATGCTGTTTCGTGTTACGCTAATGTAATATTACAATGTGCGTTTCATTGCGTACGTATTAGGCAACAAATACTGAAAAATAAAGCATCGAATGCATTGATTGATGCTATCTGCGCGTATGGTGAACGTAAATATTGCAACATTCAAGCGGTTAGAAGATCTGTCGGAAAACGCTTCGAAGAACGAACACAACAAGATGTTTCGGAATTTTTTACTGCTCTAATGTCGACGTATTCCGACATCAATGTTGTATTAAAACTCGAATTAAAGCACGTAACATGTTGCTCGAATGTCAAATGTAATTACAATGTAACTAAGCTGGAAAGCAGTAGTTTGTTAATATTACCTATACATTCGACATTAAAAAGGAAAAAAGGTGTCACTCTACAAAGTTTGATTAATGTAGAATTTTCTAAATGGGAAACGATAAACGGCAATTGTAACAAATGTAAGGGCACCGTGTTGAAAAAGAAAACCGTAATCGAATCAACTTTATCCGTCGTAGTAATACAGCTCAATTTATATACTTTTGTAAACGGTGCTTCTAAAAAAATTATCAACAATTGGATTACCGCCGTGCCGACGAGTAATATCACGATTAATAAAAAAAAGTACAAGCTAATAAGCGCTATATTTCACGAAGGTGAAGAAATGAATCGTGGTCACTACACGTGTATGTTGAGAGCTGACACAAAATCGGAATGGTATTACTCTAATGATATGGAAGTGTTCAAGAAAAAATGGCCCAAAGGAGCACAAGAGGCATACATATTGTTCTTAGAACAGATTAAATAATGGCGCTGTATAAAGGCTGCCGTAAACGCTACATTAAAACATCAACTGTTCTAGCGCTGTATAAAAGTTGCCGTAAGCGCCAAAATAAAATATCGGCTGCTCTGGCGCTTTATAAAAGCTGCTGTAAGCGCTGCATTAAAACGAGTGCAATAAGTTTCTAATTTGACCTAGGCTTCATGACATTTCAAAAAGTATCATCAAGAAAAAAATTATCAGACAGAAATATGTATGTCGTGTTAAAATCGGAGAGACGAAGAAAAATATATGGTTGCGTTCTCACGAGAATGGGCGATGGAGGGGCCCATTCTTTATTTTCAATATTCATACAAGAATATAAATTCATTCTGTTGCAATTGAAATAAATGTGCAATGTATCGTTAAAAGTTATTACAATTATACAAACATTTACATATATGATTAAATAAAATATATATGTATACTATAATATAATTATATATTTTATATATGTACATATATACCATATATTTCAATTATTTTGAACTGTATTGCATAAATTGTTACTTATACAAAGTTATGTGATAAGAATCGAAAATACATATATTTGTGATACTTGAATTACTAGAAAGGTGCTCTATATATCTGTACTTTAAAAAGTAAGTGATATCCTAAAAAAATCATAAAAATGAAAAGGTCAGGCCATGTTCAAAAGAAGGTACTCAAAAATTTAAACGATCTAATAATAAATTATAACGAAAAGTAACTGATATGTTATTCAAGGTGCCAGTTCAAAGTGAACATACGTAAAGTGTATATTATCTAAATTTAGTAATAATATATTACCATAAAAAGTAACTGTGATATTTTATTCAAGGTGCAAGTTCACATTGAATATACATACATATAAGTAAAACTGATTACAATTTGATTCTAGAAAATAAGTGCGATATGTTATTCTTAGTGCACAAAATATAATAGTCGTTTATAGAGATTTGATTTGAAATTTATACTAGCCCGTACAATGAAAAATAATTGCTCGTAATTCCAGAGTACCAATTTGTTAATGACTCAGAAAAATAACATGGCGGCCTGCTCTCAAAAAACTTTTGATGGGTAGAATAAATAATTGAAATAAGAGTTGTGAAAATTGTATAAATTAAAAACCTCCAATCTTTCTTTAGTAAAATTTCGAATTTTCGTATCAACTTCCGATTTGTGTTATACCGTATTTTCAGGGAGTAAGTTATTAATCAGAAAACTTTGCCTTGTTGCTCGAAACGGGTGTATATTAAGTAAAATTTATAAATGTACAGTTCTCAGGTCAACTACAATAAAGCTATACGCTTAAAAAGTTTACTGATTATTTGTCGTAATATACAATAAAAAATTACATATTAATTATTCAAGATACAAGTGAGAAATAAATATCATTAAAATATACAAAAAAAATTTATCAATTTGACTCTGAAAAGTAAGTGACATGGTTCTCAAAGTGCAAGGTTTCATTTGACTTACAATTTTCTTCAGAAACACAGAAGAAAAAGGTATTTGTATATAGTTTTGTATATTCACTTTGTTGTGTGTAGAGCTTTTAAAAATACGTTGAATCCTTATTCTAATCTAATCTTCTTCTAATGTAATACTTTTCGTATCTCAAATGTTGTAGTAATTATTCTGTAAGAGCTTTGACATTATTTCTAAATGGACATCGAGAAACATCATAGTTTTTTGAGAGCAGGCCGCCATGTTATTTTTCTGAGTCATTAACAAATTGGTACTCTGGAATTACGAGCAATTATTTTTCATTGTACGGGCTAGTATGAATTTCAAATCAAATCTCTATAAACGACTATTATATTTTGTGCACTAAGAATAATATATCGCACTTATTTTCTAGAATCAAATTGTAATCAGTTTTACTTATATGTATGTATATTCAATGTAAACTTGCACCTTGAATAAAATATCACAGTTACTTTTCATGGTAATATATTATTACTAAATTTAGATAATATACACTTTACGTATGTTCACTTTGAACTGGCACCTTGAATAACATATCAGTTACTTTTTGTGATAATTTATTATTAGATCGTTTAAATTTTTGAGTACCTTCTTTTGAACATGGCCTGACCTTTTCATTTTTATGATTTTTTTAAGATATGTATATATGGATATATGTATGTATGTACATAGAATATTGTTATCATATTAAATGACTTTAAATTATTTGTACTCGATTCTATTATCGAAGGAAACATTTGAAACTAAGAAAATAGCGATTCATTGTCGAAATTCAACATTGTACATTATTGTGCATATTTTTCATAATGCTTACAAAATTTGTAAAATTATTATTTGTTGTGTTAATGTGTAAGAACAAAAAATGGAATTGTCTTTCTCTCTTAAATATTTAAGCGTGCGATATGCTTAATTCTGTTTAATTTTCATCAAATTAGATAAAGTAAAAATTGTTAACTTTTTTACTAGAAATGCAGTATCATTAGTTATTCAATTTAAAATATTTATGAGATGCGTTTATATGGAATATAATATATTTATATTTGAATAGAGTATATATATATATATATGTATATATATATATATATATATATATATATATATATACACTATATGTATATATAAAGGTGCCGTTTCTCGCCTTTACTGCAATAATGTTAATTACACAAATTACCACTTTTGTTTAAAAAGTTGCTAAGCCAACCTGGTTGAGAAAATGTGATTACAAACATTGTAAAGCGTACCATAAACGTATAAAACCTTATAAAACATATTATATATATTATATAATTTCGTAAATATATGCTTAAAATGAAAATAATTGTTATATCCGGTGGATTGTTGCAACATTTATATATACCTATATGCTGCGATTTTCTAAAGTTTATAAACATTATAAAATATTTGTTTGTTATGAGTATGAGAAATTATACTTGCGATTAGTTTCATTGATTCAGTAAAATTAACAGAAAATACATTAGGAACACAGAATTTAATGTTACATGCCTCGATTCTTCCAAGAACATTTGATAAATTATATAAATTCAACAAAAAAAAAATATATATATATAGTTTTGCAATGCTTTATTAATAATTTTATGAATTTAACTACATAGTTACATACAAATTTGAAAAACAAAGAGATGTAAAGTTTAATATAATATGAATAAAAAGAGTGAAATAATGATTTTATTTGAAGAATTTCAATACATAGTTAAAATCTGTCATTATTTATTTTACATAATTTTTACTTAAGACGAATTTTTTACATATAAGAAATAGATACATATGTGCTCCGTTCTTTAATTAAGATATGAAGGAAAAGAAGCACATTTATTTTTCAAATTATCTCTGCATACCATTAAAACTTTGTATAAATCACATTAACAGTTTAATTAATATGAATTATTTATTATACAGCCAATTTAATGAAGCACATCATAATTTATAAAATATAAGCCATATATTTATACCTTAACATTAAAATGGAAAATATTAATCAAAATATATCGAACGATTATTTTTTTCAATTTACGTTATTGAAGAATAAAGTTTCGCCTGTGTATTTGAACACAATATGTCGTACTCGTATAATATAGAAAATATTCTTTAACACAAATTCAATACTCAATATGTTATTAATATATGTGTTTGACTATAATAATAAAGTAAATTAATATTAATTGTGAACATTAATTTGTTTATATACAGATACAACAATTAATCTGTGTTAATAATAAAATTACTATAGAAAAGTATTGTTACAGGAAATTAAAATTAGAAATATTACATAACAAAAATTACATATCTTCTAAAAATATACAAATCAATAGTATTATATTTGATTATTATTACTATTATTATTATTATTATTAAAAAATTATTTAATATTAGTCTTTATGATTTTTCCGTGATATGTTTGAGACATATAATTACTTTGACAGCCCGATTTGTGACGCTTTAAGAATTGCAATTTTATAATTTTTAACAATTAATTTTAACAACAATATCATACAAATATCAATCACTGTTAAAAAAATGTTATTTAGAAGTATTCTTTTGCTGCAAAATGTAATGTGCAAAATTTCAGAAGTAATTAGCAATCTAATCCTCTTCTTCCAAACAATAAGAAGGCTCGAATTCGTCATAAATTTCATTGCTGTGTCTCATTTCGAATTCAATCAACCAATTAACATCCGCCTGCTTAAAAGTAGTCCAGGTTGGAGGACAGAGTATTGAATTATTATATATGTGCAAACTCGTAAGCAAGTGTCGATAGTTTTTCCATGGCGCAAATTTGGCAAGGGCAAATTTTCTTCAAGTCTTTTCTGCTCCAGTTTTTCAACTCATCCCAAAGTGATTCCTCTTGCAAATACGTAATATGTTTCATGTAAGTACTTATTGTTCTGTCATATACGTACTTTTCTGACTTTTGGGCATCAAATTTGTGTATTTCTTTCTTAAGTATACTGTATGCAATTTCATATTTTCTCGCAATACCTTTTTTTGTAGTGTTTTCTCCTTTGAAATATTCTTTCACTGCTAGTTCAAATTTGGATTTGTTTTTATAAAACTCTGCTTTACGCTTTTTAATTTTTACTTTTTGAGATAAAATTAAAAATTTTATGCCATAATATTTTGCTACATCTTCATCGACAGATATACCACGTTCCAAAATTTCGTTTGCAACTTCCTCGAGTTTACTACTTAAATCGAGGTGTTTCGCGATGATTTCTCTTCTATAATTTCTATAATCCGATTTTTTAATTTCCGACATTTTCGTAATTAATCTAACCTACGAGAAAAAGCAAAGAAATGAATACGTGTTATATTATACTATTGTTTATTTAAAAATTGCTTTATCACAAATCTGCATAATTATTTTCGCAATTTTCGTAATACTATGTTTTAATTTAATGCGTTTATGAATATTTAATAATCCTTTGAAAATTTTCCAATAAATAACAAATAAATGGCAAAGTATTTTGAATTATAAAAATGCTTCAGCTCTTCACAAATTAATAAATTGATAATTAAAAAATAAGAGTGTACTTACACAATAAATTTAAATGCAAATATGTTTAAATGAATTTTTCCTGACGAGAAGAAATAGATATTTTATTCTGATACATGGACAAACGTGGATTAAAAGAACAATGTTAATTGTCGTCTAAATTCAAGGTACTGTATATTATAAGAAGAAAATCAATGTGTGTGTTCAATATTCGAAAAGTATATTTAAATGTCGCGACAAATGTTTGCTATTTTATTTTTAAAAAATGTATCCTTTCGTTTGTTTATTTGGCGTTGAATTAGTGGTATCAATACAATAATAACGCGTTAATTGCTTTCAGTGAATATTTTTACAGAACTAAAATATATTTATAATAAGGAAAATAAATATACATTTAAGTAGACTAAATATAATTCAGAAATATGACCACCCTTATGTGTACCAAAAGTATTAATAATATATTAATGATTCAAATTAAATGCAGTTGATACTTTGTACTTGAGTTACTGCATGTGTGCTAAAATTTTATTTAAAATATTATATATAATACATGTATATATATAATTATTTATTTATTTCATATATATATATATATATATATATATGTTTGTTGAAATATTTTTAGATTTGATATTAATTATTCTTAAATCAGTTGCTATTTCATTTTCATACAAATATGTTAACTATTCAAGTTAAAATATTTTATGAGATATATACACTGAAATTATATATTTTCTCGCATATGTAGGTATAAAGATTCAATTTTTCAAAAGAAATCGTCAGCATCTACATATCAGATATAGTATTAGATTATGCGTTTAATTTATTGATTTATTTAAACTTATTGATCTGTCATATGCGTAATTTTTTGGCACTTGTTTAAAGGCATTCTTTATACTTTTTTTGAAAGCATGTTTATACACGAACTCCATAATATTATTTGCAGTTGCGATTTGTGTGGTATTCCTTCCAAAACTTCTCCCACACATGCTGAATCGAATTTGGACTCTTCTTCATAAAACCATTCTTTATGCTTCTCAATACTTATTTTTTTAGATAAAATAGAAGATTCTATGTCATAATATTTTGCTACATCTTGTTCGATAGATATATCACGTTCTGAAATTTTGTCTACAACTTCCTCGAGTCTACTACTTAAATCGGGATGCGCCGCAATTTCTTCTCTCATTTTATTTCTATAATATCATATTGTTATAATTCAGATATTCTCCTAATTAGTCTAGTCTACGAAGAAAAGCAAAAAAGCTAAGAAATAAATACGTGCATTGCATTATCGCAAAATTGCGAATTTATTTTCGCGATTTTTCTAATACTATATATGCTTTATTTTATTGTGTTTGATTATATATATATTAATAAATATTTATTACTAGATTGAAAATTTTCTCCTAAATAATAAATAAATTGTAGAGTACTTTGCATTTTGAAAATGCTTTACTAAGAAGCTTTTTAAAATAATAAATTGAAAATTAAAATAAGAATGCTTATAAAATAAACTAAAATAAAACGCAAATATATGTTTTATTAATGTCCTCAATTGAACGTACATGCAACTTTGAAGAATATCGATTGGATTTTTATATATTACAATTGAAAAAATATAATAATACATTGTATTTGAAGAAATTCAATAGTTATATATAAAATCCGTCATTTTTTTATATTATATAATTTTTACGTAAGAAGTATTTTCTTTATATATATAAGTACCGTCTGTCTGTCTGTCTGTATAACCGCGAATTACTTCCACATTTATGAAGCAATTTTCACCAAATTGTTGGAAATTTTTCGGTGATGGCTGCTGTGTGGTTCTTTTTTAAATTAAAAAAAAATCCGAATTTCTATAAATATTCTTGCTCTTTTCAGAGTTTTTTATGGTTTTATCGAATTCATGAGATTAAAACCACAAAAAACATTATTGCTTTTATTTACACGTCTGGGTGTCAAAATCGGTACTTTCTTAACATCCTCCTTTGTGAGTGCGTGGGTGAGGGTGTAAAACTTAAAAAAACAACATCGTTATACTCCCCGAAAAATTTGCAACATTAAAAAAAATGCAAAATCTTTTATGACAAATGTTGTATACAAAGAAGTTTTGTAAAATAAAAAATTTTGTGAAAACTAATAAAAGCGGGATTAGTGTCAGGCAAAGGCTTTGAGGCCCGCGCTTTGCGCGAACCGAAAAACTAGTATAGTATATATAACATATTATTATAATTATATTATTATTTTTATGTTATAGATATTATGATCAATATCTATAACATAAAAATAATAATATAATTATAATAACGCATTCCTTGGTATTTTTAACAATATGTATAATTAAGTAATGTTAAAAATAAATATTTGTGCTTGAAATTTTTTTGCTACAACGTAACATGTTAGAGAATTTAAAAAATAGCAATAAATAATAGCAATGAAAATTTAATATCATAATGTCATCATTTGTATTTAAAAATAAAAGAAATCTTATATAAGTGTAAATAACAACCATTTTTAATATTTTAAATATCGCTAAAGAGTGTATGTGTCTTTTTAAGTGTATGCGAGTGTGTATAATGTGTACAGAAAATTATTTACAAAATTATTACGTCATTTTACATTTATGATCATTATTATTGCTAACTTAATTTATGATTAATTTTACGAAATAAAAATCCGTCGTTAAAACTATATATTTAATAATAAATGACTAATTATTTTATTTTTAAAATAAATTACAAATAATATTTTTTATATCACGCGTGCGCGTAAATGCCTATAATCTCTAAAAACTCACCTTTAAAAGAAGGTAAAAAAAGGCGACCAGTTAAGGGCACGCCATTAACAAAAATTATCCATTGCAAACCCATGTAGAATCCTATCCTATTGCAAACCCATGTAGAATCCTATGAAAAATTAATCATTGCAAACCCATGTAGAATCCTAGGCAAAATTAACCATTGCAAACCCATGTAGAATCGTACCCATTGCAAACCTATGTAGAATCCTATGAAAAATTAACCATTGCAAACTCATGTAGAATCCTATGAAAAAATAACCATTGCAAACCCATGTAGAATTGTATTAAAAATTATCCATTGCAAACTTATGTAGAATCCTACATTGCAAACCCATGTACAATAGAATTGTATGAAAAATTATCGATTATAAACCCATGTACAATCGTAACAAAAGTAATGAAATAAAAAAAAAATTGCGCCAAGTGAAAGTAGAAACTTGTACCAGTGGAAAATTAAAGTTGCAGACATATATGGAGTCGTATAATGAATCAGTAAAAATTTAAATTTGCAAATGTAGAATCGTACCATAAAAAAACTTATCTTTTAAAAAAAAAGATAAACAAGATGCCAAGTCCATGCGCCATGTGAAAAAGAAATAAAAAAATTTTAGTTAAAAAAACTAGGCGCGCTGCTAAGTTTCAAAATTACAATGCACCTTAAAGTAACATTAATTAATTTAAACACAAAACATATTTTAACTGTAATGAGTTTAAAAGTAACAATTTAATTTTAATATTGTTAGAATATTATTTAGCAGCGCTCCCAGTTTTTTTAACTAAAATTTTTTTATTTCTTTTTCACATGGCGCATGGACTTGGCATCTTGTTTATCTTTTTTTTTAAAAGATAAGTTTTTTTATGGTACGATTCTACATTTGCAAATTTAAATTTTTACTGATTCATTATACGACTCTATATATGTCTGCAACTTTAATTTTCCACTGGTACAAGTTTCTACTTTCACTTGGCGCAATTTTTTTTTTATTTCATTACTTTTGTTACGATTGTACATGGGTTTATAATCGATAATTTTTCATACAATTCTATTGTACATGGGTTTGCAATGTAGGATTCTACATAAGTTTGCAATGGATAATTTTTAATACAATTCTACATGGGTTTGCAATGGTTAATTTTTCATAGGATTCTACATGAGTTTGCAATGGTTAATTTTTCATAGGATTCTACATAGGTTTGCAATGGGTACGATTCTACATGGGTTTGCAATGGTTAATTTTGCCTAGGATTCTACATGGGTTTGCAATGATTAATTTTTCATAGGATTCTACATGGGTTTGCAATAGGATAGGATTCTACATGGGTTTGCAATGGATAATTTTTGTTAATGGCGTGCCCTTAACTGGTCGCCTTTTTTTACCTTTTTTTAAAGGTGAGTTTTTAGAGATTATATCATTCATTTTTGTATATTTTTATGGCCGGAATAGAACAATTATTAAACATGTTTATCTAAACTTCTTTGCTTAAAATGATGTGTACAATCATATCCTAGAATCCTGATCATTCCTCCTAAAGCACCCTATTTATATAAATTTACCCATATGTGTGTGTGTGTGTGTATATGTGTGTGTGTGTGTATATGTGTGTGTGTGTGTACTAATGTCGAGCATTTTTTATACATTTTCTATTAAATTTAGATAAAAGTTGCAGGATTTCGAAAAAGAAAAAGTTGACACAGACTTTTTCCTAAACGGCGATTTTCAAGGTTATTTAAAGGTCACTTATATTTTCAAAATAGAATTACCTTAATTTTTCTCATATAAATCGATTTAACTCGCAATATTTACTATAAAAAGTTGTAAAGGTATAATTTTTACATAATCTTACATAAACTTCGAAATATTACAAATATTTTATTCTATGAAATATTTCAGTTTATGTAAAATTATGTTAACTATCTTTTAAATTATTCACTTTTAGCCATCTTACCCTTACAACCTTTTATAGTGAATATTGCAACAAATTGGTTTATATATATAATATATATATAACATCAGTTATTATTAATTGATGTTTACATTTATTTTTAGACTTACTAGAGCTCTAATGCTCCACATTTTTTGCAAAAACTGTTTATTCTACAGATTTCAAATATGCTTTTAAATGATAATTGAATATTTCCTTTTTTTAATTATTTTTATTATTATTTTTCAATCTCAATCAACTTTTATAACTTTATGCCAGCACGATACAAATACATGTGTCTTTATTTTTTTTATTATTTTCATTATTATTTTTCAATCTCAATCAACTTCTATAACCTTATGCCAGCAGGATACAAATACATGTATGTCTTTATTATTGTACCAACTCTTGTCTTTTCCATGTAACCATGTCTTCATAGTTTGAATTATCCCTTCATCTTCTCAATCTTTCGCAGAGATTTAATTAATTAAATACACTTCACACGAAATAAAGTTTGCTGGAAGATATACAGCAAACGATAACTGTAAAAACATGATTACGTGGAAAGAACAAGAGTTGGTACAGTAAAGGCAAGTAAGTAAGTACATGTAATGTATCGTATTGGCATAACGATATATCCGCGCAGCAGATAATGTGGCTGTAGAGGTAGTCTGCAGTGCAGCTAATGTGGACGTAGATGTTGATTGAGATAATTGTCTAATATAAAATAGAATTTAAAAATTTAGTTTAAAAAGCTGTTGCATATATAAATAAAGTTTATTTTTTCTAAATTTGGAATATGTTTAATTAATTAATTTTTTAAGTCTATGTTTAATAAATTTTTTAAGTCTGTATTCAATAATTTTATTCATTTGATAAATACATGTATGTCTTTATTTTGATATGTTTAATATAATTAGAAATTCATTATTAATTAGATATGTAAACTATAAATTCATATATAATATTTGAAAATATATGTGAATATTTAAATTTTTATCTTCTCCTTCCTCTCCTTCAATTTCTTTAATATCAATATGTGTATGTGTGTACACGCGCGCACATTTGTACGTATTTATTTAATTATTGGATAGTTGAGAGTACTTAATTGATAAAAAATTATGACAATAATAATCTTTGTATTTTTTCTTATTATTTACTCAGATTTTTTTGTCTATCTTATAAGATAAACACTTTAGAGATTGAATATTTCAAGTAAACTAATTGTAAGTAAATTTCACATTAATGCATATAGATGTTTAATCATGAATGTACTAAATAAGTACACAAGACGAACAGTGAGTGAGTGAGTGAGAATGAGAGAGTGTGTGTGTGTGTGCGTGTGTGTGTGAGAAAGAGAGAGAGAGAGAGAGAGAGAGAGAGAGAGAGAGAGAGAGAGAGAGTTAGCCAACATAACCCCGCACGCTGCCGATCATGAATGTACTAAATAAGTACACAAGACGAACAGTGAGTGAGTGAGTGAGAATGAGAGAGTGTGTGTGTGTGTGCGTGTGTGTGTGAGAAAGAGAGAGAGAGAGAGAGAGAGAGAGAGAGAGAGAGAGAGAGAGAGAGTTAGCCAACATAACCCCGCACGCTGCCGATATGGCGGAGCGCCACTATCGCCATCTGTTGTAAAACGTGCGAGATGGACAAAATTACCACTACATGCATCTTGCATGTGTTGTGTACGTGTGATATATGTGTGCGCATGTGTTGTATACGTGTGAATACGTGTAGCACGATACTACTATGTATGCGTGGTCGATGATGATAATGATGATGATAATGATGATAATGATGATAATGATGACGGGGACGTTTCTTAATAGAAATTTTTCATATTTCGACTTTGCATTTATATATCTCTGCTTACAAATCGCGTAGAGCAGAAATAAAGACACTTTTATTATATAATTCGAACTCATTCTATCGATTAAGTCTAGTATAAACTCGATTGCTTCAGCCATTATTGAGGATTCGAAATATTATAAAGACTCAAATGTCCGACTCGCGTTAAGATACACGGTGTCTCCGCTACGCCCTTAACTGGTCGCGAGACACTACCGTGTCTCTTGATTTTGCGCACTGTTTTCCGTTCGCAAAGTAACCATTTTCACACGCAACACACTACAGACGCTTCAAAACCCATTATTTCACGCTTCAAACTCATTATTTCACGCTTCAAACCCATTATTTCACGCTACAAGCTCATTATTTCACGCTGCAAATGCTACAATCGCTACAAACACTTTCTTCCTAACGCCATCTCGCAGCGCGCAACCGCCACTACGTCCCCATTCCAGTCTTTTGCATTGCATCAATCTAATTGAAACGAGTCAATATAAAAAAACCAATATGACATCGAACATCACATTTGACAACAGTGAAAATGAATCACCTCCAGAAATTACAGAAATGGCAAGAAACACCATAGAAAATCTCTTGCCTGAAAAATCAAAAGAAAAATATACAGCTGCATACAACAAATTTATAACCTGGACAACTGTCAAAAATATAAGATCATTTTCTCAAAACACATTGTTAGCATACTTTACAGAATTATCACAAATCGACAAACCATCCAGTTTGTGGGCAATTTATTCTATGCTAAAAACTACTCTCAATATCAACAATAATATTAATCTAAATACATACAATACACTCACTTCATTTATGAAGAAACAATCTAAAGGATATCAACCTAAAAAATCAAAAGTTTTGACAGCGGAACAAATCAAAACATTTTTAAATGAAGCTGATGATAATAAATATTTAGCTATAAAGGTATCAATCAATTTTTATATTTAATAAAAAATTCTATACATTATCTACACATATACTTAATTATTTACAGGTAGCTATGATTCTTGGTATTTGCGGTGCATGTAGAAGGGAGGAATTGACCAAAATAACAATTAATGATATCGAATACAAGGATTCTATCTTCCTTGTTTCAATTACAATGACAAAAAATTACAAACCAAGATCCTTTGTAATTAGTAATGAGTTTTACACCATTGTTAAAAATTACATAAATTTAAGACCAAAAAACACTGAAACTTCAAGGTTTTTTTTTAAATATCAAAACGGACGATGCACTAAACAGCCAATAGGAATAAACACATTTGGCAAAATGCCACAAATCATTGCATCATATCTAAAACTACCACATCCTGATTGTTACACTGGCCACACCTTCCGTCGAACTTCTGCTACACTACTAGCAGACGCAGGAGCTGATATTATGACGTTAAAAAGACATGGCGGCTGGAAATCTAGCACTGTTGCCGAAGGATACGTGGAACACTCCCTCAGTAATTAAAAAAAATCTATAATCAAATTACACAGGAAATAATAAATAAGCCCAGTTCTTCAACTTTAGAAACATCAAAAACATATTTAAATATCAGTAATGAAAATCCATCAACATCCAAAAACAACATGCAAAATACAAAAAACTTACAATCAGACACTATAAATATTATAACAAATAAAGAGAATATAGAGAATATAGAGATTTCGAAAGAAATATTAACAGCACGCCAAACAAAATATATTTCATTAACATTAAATAACTGCACAATACACAACATGTCTATTGAAGGAAAAAAATACTAATTTATTTTCATTTTTATTTTGTTATTACTTATTAAAGAAACCAAAGATTAATTTACTTTATGTTGGCATTTATTTGTCGGGCTCGACTTATTTAGTTCTCCGTCGTCCGTCTTGTTATTGCGGGCATGTATTAGTATAAGGCATTGTCTCGGTATTTACATTCTTTTGTATTGTATGTCTTCCGTACATGTTCATCCGTTCGTCGTCTGAGATTTTTGTCGAATTCGTGTCCTCGCGTGATTGGCGCGATTTGAAGCGTCGGTTATTTTGACGACGGTATATAAGACAACCGCCCGATCGAGAGACACACTCATTATTCTCCTCGTATTGAATCCGCGTAATAAACAGTTTTCAACGCATAAAGTACTTTATTCAAATATTTCCTCTCCCAACAGTTTATCAGAAGTGGGATTCGAAGTTCACGTGTCAATTACTTGAAAAAAAAGGGAGAAAAGTGCATAATGAGTACGCCGGGTAATAATTTCACGGTGGTGGAATTGAAATCGGCTTTACGGGCGAAAGGGCTGCCGTCGGGAGGAGCGAAAGCGGAGTTGATCCAGAGGCTCGAGAAGATCGGCGATCCGGGCGTGTGGGCCGAATTGAACAAGCAACCAGAGGGGCGGCGTTTAGCGGGTGCCCCGCGTCCGGAAATGGAGAGTGAGATGGGAGAGACCCTGGCGGAGGACGACCTTCTGGAGGAGTTTGCTGCGGAGGAGGCCGCGTTGGAGAGGACTGCGGCGAGACGGGATGCGGCGGTGCGAGGGCACGAGGGCGCCTCGTCCGCTCTCCTCGGAAATTTAGAACGCGCCGAGTTAAATCTTTTGCGGAGAGAGAAGGATCTGTGGGAGAGAGAGAGATCATTTTTTCAAAGGGAGAGAGAGCTGCTTCGCGGCTCTTCGGTGGCATCAGCGGGATCGTCCGGTGGTAAAAGTTTTAGGGGTGTCAAGGAGTTGTTGCCGGAATTCGACGGAAGTGAGAATACGTTTTGGAGGTGGAGGAGTCAGCTCGGACTTCTCAGGGACACCTATCGTCTTGACAAAGGCGCTACCAGGATCCTGATCGGCTCTCGTTTGAAGGGACGGGCATTGACCTGGTTCTACTCCAAAACCGAACACCTTGCATTGGAAATGGAGGAGCTGCTGGAAGAGATGGCGCGAATGTTCGACCTGCGTCCGGCGAGGATCACGTTTCGGAGAAAATTTGAGGCTCGCATGTGGAGGGGCGACGAGTCATTTAGCAATTATTATCACGAAAAGGTGATTCTTGCTAATCGTGTCCCGGTGGCTGAGGACGAGCTTCTTGATCATGTGATTGAGGTCATTACGAACGTGCAATTGCGGAACCAGGCGCGTCTGATGAGGTTCCGGTCGGGAGCGGAACTGCTGGAGGCTTTCGAGAGCATCGTGTTCGAGCGTAGAGACAGGATGATGGGGCCGCCCGGAGGAGCGAGACCCGCTGTCGGCGAGGGATTAGGAGCGGCGTTGGGCCCGGGACGGGCGGAGAGCCGGGGAGGCAGGGTGAGGCCAGATGCGGATGGTGGAGCTGGGCGGCCGGGGTTAGAGCGGGCGCGGTGTTTCCGCTGCGGTGAGGTAGGCCATATCGCGGCACGTTGCGGGCGGCTGCCGACGGGTCGCGCGTGTTATGTTTGCGGGGTGTCGGGACACTTGGCGGCGGGGTGCCCTGGGCGTGGACGGCCGGCGGTGGCGGGTCCGACGGCGGGATCGACGGAGATCGTGTTGGCGGACGCGGTTCGGCCCGCCGCGCTTCCTGGACCGTACATTGTAAGTGTGGATATTTTAGCGGCAGATGAGGGCGCAGATTTTAATTATACCGACGGCGCGGTGGTTGATTCGGGATCACCGGTCAGCCTAATAAAAAGTAGTAGCGCCCCAGAAAAATTGTGTTCACTGGTCGATCAGAGCGCAAATCAATTTCGCGGTATTAACGGTTCTTTACTCCGCGTAAATAGTATTTTTTATAGTATTGTAAAAGTCTGTGGCGTCCAAATCAAAATAAAGTTTTATACAGTACCGGACGACGCAATGATGTATAATGTTCTTCTCGGAAGAGATTTTTTGACGTGTCCGTCGATACGAGTTACGCTCGGAGAAACAGTAGAAATCGTAGCGATTGAGGAGCCGAGTACTTTTGGAGAAATTATGACGATTGAGAGTGGTGACGATTCGGTCAATATGTGTGGCGAACTCCGAATCGACGAAGGTATTGGCGAAAAGAGCGTTAGAGAGATCAGCGAGGCGTACGAGGCATGTTACCTCGGTTGCTTGCGGGCGGAGAGCGGCGCGCCCGATTTTGAGATGACCATCGCGTTGAAGCACGAACAACCGATAGCGTCGCGCCCGCGGAGGTTGTCATTCGCTGACAAGGAGGCTTTGCGCGGTATTTTAGACAGGCTCTTGAGTGATGGAACCATACGACACAGCGATTCCCCGTATGCGAGTCCCATCGTGCTCGTTAGGAAAAAAGACGGAAGTATTTGTTTGTGTATCGATTATCGCGAACTAAACAAAATCACGGTGCGAGATAATTTCCCCACGGAATTGATCGACGATAATATTGATCGCTTGAGAAGCAAAAAATATTTCTCGATTTTGGATTTAAAGGATGGATTCCATCACGTCAGGATGGATGCATCCCGCGTCGATAAAATATACGTCATTTGTGACGCCGCTGGGGCAGTTTGAATGGCTACGTATGCCGTTCGGACTGACGAACGCGCCGCGTGTGTTTCAGCGTTTTATACATATGGTGTTTGCGTCATTAATTAGAGCCAATAAAATATTATTATATCTAGACGATATCTTGGTCGCGACGGAAAGCCTAGATGAGCACATCGAGATCTTGCGGGAGGTTTTCGGGTCGGCCGGTCGGTCTCGTTTGCAGTTTCGCCTCGATAAGTGCTGCTTTGCGCGAACAGAGGTCAAATACTTGGGGTATTGCGTGAGTCAGAGCGGCATACGCCCGAGCGATGAAAACGTCGAATCCGTGCTGAATTACCCGATCCCGCGTAACGCGAAGGAAGTGCAGAGATTCGTCGGTTTGGCGAGTTACTTTCGTCGGTTTATCCCCGGATTTTCCGTGATAGCGAAGCCGCTATACGATTTAATAAAAAAAAACGCGAGGTTTAAATTCAAAAGTCTAGAAGCCACGGCAATCGAGACGCTTAAGGGGTGTTTGTCGAGCGGACCGGTGTTGGCGATATATTCGCCGTGCGCCGATACGGAGCTGCATTGCGATGCGAGCGTTAGCGATTTCGGTGGTATTTTGCTCCAAAAACAGAGCGATGGATTGTGGCGTCCGATCTCGTTTTGGAGCCAGAGAACGACGTCCACCGAAGCGAAATATCATAGCTTCGAATTAGAGTGTCTCGCGGTCGTGTACGCGATAAAGCGTTTCCATATTTATCTGGCGGGACGGAAATTTAAGGTGATGACCGACTGTGACAGCTTTCGACTTACGCTTAATAAAAAAGACGTGAATCCTCGGATCTCGCGGTGGGCTCTCTTTTTACAAGACTACGACTGTGAAATCGTTCACCGCCCGGGGGGACGTATGAGCCATGTGGACGCGCTTAGCCGCTGTCACAGTGTCCTAGTACTCGAGGGTAATACATTCGAGCGAACTCTGTCAATTTGCCAAGACCGCGACGAGGAAATTAGTAAAATTCGTGACGAACTCGAAAAGAGCGAAATGAAATATTATGAATTGCGCGACGGATTGGTCTATCGGAAGGACAAAAATAGGAAATTATTATTTTACGTGCCACAGTCGATGGAAAGCAACGTGATTAGAACTTGTCATGACGACCTGGGTCACGTCGGTGTCGACAAGGTTATCGATAGTATAAGGAAAGTTTATTGGTTCCCGCGGATGCGGGACAAAGTCAAAGAATACATTTTTAACTGCTTGCGCTGTGTAGAATTTTCACCGCCGAGCGGTAAGACGGAGGGTTATTTGTTTAGTATTCCAAAGGAAAACTTTCCGTTCGCGACAATTCACGTTGATCATTTAGGGCCACTAGAAAAAACCGGAAAGGAATTTCGGCATTTACTCGCCATCATCGACGCGTTTACAAAATTTATTAGACTCTATCCATGCAAATCAACGACGTCAGAGGAAGCGATTAGGCATCTTCGCGATTATTTCCGTGCATACAGTCAGCCGAGGCGTGTGATTTCAGATCGAGGCACTTGTTTTACGTCCGAGGTATTTAAAGAATTTTTAAAGTCAATATCAATCGATCACGTTTTGATCGCCGTTGGAACACCGAGAGCCAACGGGCAGGTAGAGCGATTTAATCGAACAATAACACCAATGCTAGCAAAATTGTGTGAAACGCCCTCCAAATGGGATTGTGCTCTGACAGAAATAGAATACGTGATGAATAATACCGTCTGCCGTGTAACCGGCGAAACGCCTGCTCGTTTGCTGTTCGGATTAAAACAGAGAGGAAAAACAAATGATGTACTACGCGACCTTGTACAGATTGATGTAAACGCGGAGCGTGATCTCGATCGACTTCGATGCGACGCTGAAATAAAAATTAAAGCATCGCAACAACAAAGTGCTGCGCGATATAATTTGCGACGAAAACCAGCACGTAAATATCAACCTGGCGATTATATCGAAATACGAAATGTAGAGAATACGGTCGGAATAAACAAAAAATTGATACCAAAATTTAAAGGACCGTACGTGATAAAGAAAGCGCTCGATTATGACCGATATATTGTAAGCGATATCGACAGTTTCCAGGTGACACAACGGCCATATAGCGGTGTAGTTGCGCCCGATCAGATGCGACCATATGTAAAATTATAATTGTATTCACGAGTATGCGTTTGACCGATATGCGATATTTGATTATGTTAGGCCGGGACGGCCTAATGTCAGAATGGCCGAACTGTTGGCATTTATTTGTCGGGCTCGACTTATTTTGTTTTCCGTCGTCCGTCTTGTTATTGCGGGCATGTATTAGTATAAGGCATTGTCTCGGTATTTACATTCTTTTGTATTGTATGTCTTCCGTACATGTTCATCCGTTCGTCGTCTGAGATTTTTGTCGAATTCGTGTCCTCGCGTGATTGGCGCGATTTGAAGCGTCGGTTATTTTGACGACGGTATATAAGACGACCGCCCGATCGAGAGACACACTCATTATTCTCCTCGTATTGAATCCGCGTAATAAACAGTTTTCAACGCATAAAGTACTTTATTCAAATATCTCCTCTCCCAACATTTATTTTTATTTTTTTGTTATTACTTATCAAAGAAACCAAAGATTACCTTACTTTATTTATTTATTTTTGTTATTTTCTATTAGAAGAAAATTAAGACTTATTTTTATTTTGCTTGCCTATTATTTCATTGTAAAAACAAGATATAAATAAAATCTCTTTATATTTCATAAAGCTTTCTCTTTTGCCCCCCGCCATGGGGCTTCGCCCCCTAGACCCCTGATCAGGGGGCTTCGTCCCCTGGACCCCCCCCCCCATTGCGTTTTATTCCCTCGCCTACTTCCACCCTCTCATTCCACATAGTTCGCACTCATGATATAAAGTAGTATGTGATACACGTGCGAGTTGGCAATTGTCGCACTTGTATCACAATATACTATTAATTAACCAGACATTTTCGTCATAATACTCTTAAAACTTTTATCGTTTTATAATCACTTTGATCATATATAGACTTAAAAATTTTAGAATATTTGTAAAATCTTGAATACAAAAAATATGTATCTATATTAGATTAAAAATTTCATTTCATTCTCCTAAAATACAAGAAGAACAACTTCCAATTAAAAATTGTATAATCTATTACATTCGTAAATTTTATATGATCATATGATTAACGATACAAGTTTAAAACAGATCAATTAGTTTGCTGTAAAATTTTAGAACGACTTTAAACATTCGAATAAGCATCTCCTTAAACATCGACAGAAAATGTAGTTTACAACACGTTTCTTAGCACATCGTATAAACAATACTGATAACTTAACGATCCTTCGGCGTGACATATGTTGACTATTTCTCATACTTTCAATTGTTTGACTTTTATATAATTTATAGTTTAATAATTATCGACAGTATTACTAATATGAAGATTTAATTTAATGATATACATTTGTTCACTTAAAAAGAACCATAACCACATGGTCGAAACGTAGTGAGCCCGATAGCGGGTTTTGCTTTGCGGGCTTTCCCGACCTGGAACGAGTCTCTGGTGGCCCTGCTGTCCAATTGGGGATGTATCAGTTACCTTACCTGCTGCATACCCTGCTGTTGGTTCCTTTATAAAAAAAGTGATTTTGTAATCTATATTGCATTATATTAAAATAATTAAAATATCTTACTTGCTGCATACCCTGCTGTTGGTTCCTCTACAAAAAAGGTGATCTTGTAATTTGCAATGTATTATATTAAAATAATTAAATTAAATTGAAATTAACACAAGGCCTGGCACTGTCCCTGCAAATTGCGGCGATTCTTTCAACTCTGGCGACCTTCATTCGTTGCATATCCTACTATATCTGATATGTAGATGCTGACGATTTCTTTTGAAAAATTGAATCTTTATACCTACATATGCGAGAAAATATATAATTTCAGTGTATATATCTCATAAAATATTTTAACTTGAATAGTTAACATATTTGTATGAAAATGAAATAGCAACTGATTTAAGAATAATTAATATCAAATCTAAAAATATTTCAACAAACATATATATATATATATATATGAAATAAATAAATAATTATATATATACATGTATTATATATAATATTTTAAATAAAATTTTAGCACACATGCAGTAACTCAAGTACAAAGTATCAACTGCATTTAATTTGAATCATTAATATATTATTAATACTTTTGGTACACATAAGGGTGGTCATATTTCTGAATTATATTTAGTCTACTTAAATGTATATTTATTTTCCTTATTATAAATATATTTTAGTTCTGTAAAAATTTTCACTGAAAGCAATTAACGCGTTATTATTGTATTGATACCACTAATTCAACGCCAAATAAACAAACGAAAGGATACATTTTTTAAAAATAAAATAGCAAACATTTGTCGCGACATTTAAATATACTCTTCGAATATTGAACACACACATTGATTTTCTTCTTATAATATACAGTACCTTGAATTTAGACGACAATTAACATTGTTCTTTTAATCCACGTTTGTCCATGTATCAGAATAAAATATCTATTTCTTCTCGTCAGGAAAAATTCATTTAAACATATTTGCATTTAAATTTATTGTGTAAGTACACTCTTATTTTTTAATTATCAATTTATTAATTTGTGAAGAGCTGAAGCATTTTTATAATTCAAAATACTTTGCCATTTATTTGTTATTTATTGGAAAATTTTCAAAGGATTATTAAATATTCATAAACGCATTAAATTAAAACATAGTATTACGAAAATTGCGAAAATAATTATGCAGATTAGTGATAAAGCAATTTTTAAATAAACAATAGTATAATATAACACGTATTCATTTCTTTGCTTTTTCTCGTAGGTTAGATTAATTACGAAAATGTTGGAAATTAAAAAATCGGATTATAGAAATTATAGAAGAGAAATCATCGCGAAACACCTCGATTTAAGTAGTAAACTCGAGGAAGTTGCAAACGAAATTTTGGAACGTGGTATATCTGTCGATGAAGATGTAGCAAAATATTATGGCATAAAATTTTTAATTTTATCTCAAAAAGTAAAAATTAAAAAGCGTAAAGCAGAGTTTTATAAAAACAAATCCAAATTTGAACTAGCAGTGAAAGAATATTTCAAAGGAGAAAACACTACAAAAAAAGGTATTGCGAGAAAATATGAAATTGCATACAGTATACTTAAGAAAGAAATACACAAATTTGATGCCCAAAAGTCAGAAAAGTACGTATATGACAGAACAATAAGTACTTACATGAAACATATTACGTATTTGCAAGAGGAATCACTTTGGGATGAGTTGAAAAACTGGAGCAGAAAAGACTTGAAGAAAATTTGCCCTTGCCAAATTTGCGCCATGGAAAAACTATCGACACTTGCTTACGAGTTTGCACAAAATAATTCAATACTCTGTCCTCCAACCTGGACTACTTTTAAGCAGGCGGATGTTAATTGGTTGATTGAATTCGAAATGAGACACAGCAATGAAATTTATGACGAATTCGAGCTTTCTTATTGTTTGGAAGAAGAGGATTAGATTGCTAATTACTTCTGAAATTTTGCACATTACATTTTGCAGCAAAAGAATACTTCTAAATAACATTTTTTTAACAGTGATTGATATTTGTATGATATTGTTGTTAAAATTAATTGTTAAAAATTATAAAATTGCAATTCTTAAAGCGTCACAAATCGGACTGTCAAAGTAATTATATGTCTCAAACATATCACGGAAAAATCATAAAGACTAATATTAAATAATTTTTTAATAATAATAATAATAATAGTAATAATAATCAAATATAATACTATTGATTTGTATATTTTTAGAAGATATGTAATTTTTGTTATGTAATATTTCTAATTTTAATTTCCTTTAACAATACTTTTCTATAGTAATTTTATTATTAACACAGATTAATTGTTGTATCTGCATATAAACAAATTAATGTTCACAATTAATATTAATTTACTTTATTATTATAGTCAAACACATATATTAATAACATATTGAGTATTGAATTTGTGTTAAAGAATATTTTCTATATTATACGACATATTGTGTTCAAATAAACAGGCGAAACTTTATTCTTCAATAACGTAAATTGAAAAAAATGATCCTTCGATATATATTTTGATTAATATTTTCCATTTTAATGTTAAGGTATAAATATATGCTTTATATTTTATAAATTATGATATGCTTCATTAAATTGGCTGTATAATAAATAATTCATTTTAATTAAACTGTTAATGTGATTTATACAAAGTTTTAATGGTATGCAGAGATAATTTGAAAAATAAATGTGCTTCTTTTCCTTCATATCTTAATTAAAGAACGGAGCACATATGTATCTATTTCTTATATGTAAAAAATTCGTCTTAAGTAAAAATTATGTAAAATAAATAATGACAGATTTTAACTATGTGTTGAAATTCTTCAAATAAAATCATTATTTCACTCTTTTTATTCATATTATATTAAACTTTACATCTCTTTGTTTTTCAAATTTGTATGTAACTATGTAGTTAAATTCATAAAATTATTAATAAAGCATTGCAAAACTATATATATATATATTTTTTTTGTTGAATTTATATAATTTATCAAATGTTCTTGGAAGAATCGAGGCATGTAACATTAAATTCTGTATTCCTATTATTTTCTGTTAATTTTACTGAATCAATGAAACTAATCGCAAGTATAATTTCTCATACTCATAACAAAGAAATATTTTATAATGTTTATGAATTTTAGAAAATCGCAGCATATAGGTATATATAAATGTTGCAACAATCCACCGGATATAACAATTATTTTCATTTTAAGCATATATTTACAAAAATATATAATATATATATAATATGTTTTATAAGGTTTTATGATATGTTTATGGTACGCTTTACAATGTTTGTAATCACATTTTCTCAACCAGGTTGGCTTAGCAACTTTTTAAACAAAAGTGGTAATTTGTGTAATTAACATTATTGCAATAAACGCGAGAAACGGCACCTTTATATATACGTAGTGTATATCTATATACTATGTATGTATATATATATATATATATGTATATATACTCTATTCAAATATAAATATATTATATTCCATATAAACGCATCTCATAAAATATTTTAAATCGAATAACTAATGTTACTGCATTTCTAGTAAAAAAGTTAACAATTTTTACTTTATCTAATTTGAATTATTATTACAATATTATTGTATAGAAATTGAACGCCAATTCAAAGCCAAATACGCGAAAAAAGCGGACATATATTTTTTTTAAATAGAGAAAAAATTGTTTACCACTCAGCAACATATACTTTTCGAGATAAATTTATTTGTATTCCGAATAGTGCAATATTGGATCTCGAATTTAGTTGATATCTGACATTGTGCTTTAGTCGTCGTTATAAATAACTAGAGTAAAACATACGTTACAATTTTTAATTTCTCTTGCCGTCAGAAAACGGTTTTTTAAACTTATTTGTGTTTATTTTCGATTTATTTAGTAAGTACATTTTCATTTTAATTATTTATTTATTATTTTGTAACGAACTTCCAATTAAATACTATGCAACTTATCTATTATCTTTATGAAAAATTTGTCACACCATTTTTGAATATTTATTAATACATATATAATCAATCCATAAATTAAAATACAGTATTACGAATATCACGAATATAATTTTGCAATCTTGCGATAATGCAATTTTTAAATACACAATAGTGCAACACGTATTCACTTCTCTGCCTTTTTGCTTTTCGTCGTAGATCAGTCTAATTACGAAAATGTCGGAAATTATAAAAACGAATCTTTATAGAAATAAAATGAGAAAAAGAATTGCGGCGCACCTTGATTTAAGTAGAAAGCTCGAGGAAGTTGCAGACAAAATTATAAAACATGATAAATCTGTCACTCTAGGTATAGCAAAACATTATAACATAGCATTATCTATTTTATTACAAAAAGTAGAAGTTAAAAGGCGTAAAGTAAAATTTTATAAAAACAAATCCCTATTTGAGTCTGCAGTGAACGAATATTTCGAAGGAAAGATCAGTGTGATAGATGTTGCAAAAAAAATATGGAATTGGACACAGTACGCTTAAGAAAGAAATAAAAATAAAGAAAAGCATAGAGCCATATGCATATGACAGAGCAGAGAATGCTGAGAAAAAAATGTTTACATATTTGCAAGAGGAATCACTTTGGGATGAGTTGAAAAACTGGAACAGAAAAAACTTACAGATAATTTGTCATTGCCAAATTTGCGCCTTGGAAAAACTATCGACACTTGCTTACGAATTTGCTCAACGTAAAAACATACCACTTCCTTCAGACTGGACTAAATATAATCAGGCGAATATTAATTGGCTGATTAAATTCGAAATGAGACATTACAATGAAGTTTATGACGAGTTCGAGCCTTTTTATTGTTTGAAAGAAAAGGATTAGATTGTTAAGTTCTGAAATTGCTGAAATTTTGCAATGAACTAATATTGTTCTCTGTTTCGAATTTGTATCATTAATTAAATGATCATAAGTCTCAAAATATAACAGATATTGGAATTTAAATATATGAGTTTAAAAATATCTTTGGAATTAAAAATAATTCTTACTCTTTAATAATTAACATATTTAAATTTAGCCGTTAATATATACAGAAATTGACAAAAAAGAGACAACCTCATACGTATATGTATATAAAAAATTCTGAAATCTCGGAATTTTAATGCAAAAACATCCTATTACCGAGTTTTCTTTAAAGGGTTGCTATCATACTAAAGATTTGTGAAAAGAATTGAGAGATTATTTGTTGTAACAAAAACTTATAACATTATTTTAACAAAATGTGCATTTTATTCTACAATAGGACAATAATCCTATAAGCATACCGTCAAGAAACGAAGAAGTTTTTAATCTGCCATCATATAAAACTGCCTCATTGATCTCCATAATCTTCAGATTCGAATCCAATTGAAAATTTATGGTCGATTTTGGATGAAATGTACTTGCCAAATTTGCGCCTTGGAGAAATTATCGACACTTGCTTCCGAATTTGCTCAAATTAGAACAATATCATGTTCTCCGTGCTGGATTAAACACAATCGAACGGATATTAATTGGTTAATTGTATTTTAAATGAGACATAGCGATGAAATTTATATCGAGTTTGAACCGTGTTGTTGGAAAGAGACGGATTTGGATTGCTTTTTCAGATTTTGCAGTGATTAAATATTTAACTGTTTTAAATTTGTATCATTAATTAAATGACAGAAAGTCTCAGAAAGTATCAGACAATGGAATTTAAAGTATATGAGTTTAAAAATATGTTTGAAATGGAAAATAATTCTTAATCTTTAGTAAACATATTTAAATTTAACCGGTTAAAAAATCGTACAAACTTTGTTTTTTTTTAATTTGTAGAAAAAAGTCCATATTTTACGAAAATTTGGATAAGGTTTGCGAAAAAAATTTATTTCACTCCGTAGAGTTCGTCAAATTTTGCAATTTTTTGAAAAAAAACACCTTACTTTTTAAAGGGATGGAGAGAGGGAGAGAGGATGAAATCAAAATCGAATGAAAGTTTCTTAAAGTAGAGACTTCACCCTTTAAAACAAAAAAAAATTTTTTTCAAATACGATAATTTTTCGTGGAGATACGCTTATTTGAATTTACGCAAAATTTTGATATTAATTGCGTGTTACGATAATTTTTTTGACCAGTGTATATGTATATGTATAATTTTATTTAAAAAAATTGTGCAAATGGAAATTGCACATTGCTTTCTTACCATATAATATTTCACTAATTAAGATGGTTGTTCTATTAATAATTTTAATATTTTTTTGTATTCATTTTCTTGTTTATATACAAGAGTCATTTGAAAAAGACATCAAAACTATATTTAATATCTTTATTTATTTTTTGTTTAGATACGTGTTTTACAGATCTAAAATAAATATTCCTTTTCTTTGACATAATGATATTTCTAAAACTATTATTAAATAGTAGATTGATATTTATTGCTGTGACGGCTTTCGTTCGTAATGAATCTCTATGTTATCCACTATTAGAATATGTAAAACCAATGCATTACGATATCAAGCTTACATCATACATTGAAGGAAATTTTTTCTTTGGAGAATACAATATCAGCATAAGCATGCTTAACAAAACGCAACACATACTTTTACATTCAGAAAAATTATATATTGAAAATATAGTTTTATTTGCAAGTGTAGAAAAAATTCATGAGAATGATGCAAATACAGTTTACAAACCAACATATAATACTACTGAAGAAGACACAATTGATATTATTTTTAAGGAAGTGTTATCACCAGAAAATTACATTTTAAATATAAAATATTATGGTACTACTAATGAAGTTTTTAGAATTTTTAAAATAAAAAAAAATACGTAAGTAAATAATATATGTTTATTAAAAAAATGCAATGTGCAATTACATAAAACGTTGTAATTAATATATATTATTTATATATTAAATGTTTCAAAAATTATTATTTAATATATCATGGAATTTAAATATAAAGACGATCAATCCTTATCTTTAGTACACATTATTACATATTACATTTATACGTATTTTAATTCTCAATGTTCTTATGTTTGCTGAAAATGTTTCATCTTTATATATAAGCACCGTCTGTCTGTATGTATGTACGCGAACTACTTCCGCATTTGTGGACCGATTTTCGTGAAACTGGTACCAAAATGTCGCAAATTTTTCGGGGGTGGCTGCTGTGGGTTTTTTTTTAATTTTTTATTTTTTTTCTACAGAGGAGGGTATGTTTAATCTTTTTTTGCAATATTTCTGAACACATGGTATCAAAATGTTGCAAATTTTTTTGGAGATAACGACGATGCGGTTTTTTTAAGTGTTACACCTCCACCCACGCACCCACCCACGCGCATGCGCATTTATGGACCAATTTTAACGAAATTAGTACCAAAATGTTGCAAATTTTTTTGAGAAAACTACTGGTTTATTTTTTTAAGTTTACCCCTCCACCCACGCACCCACCCACGCAATCGTATATTTATGAACCGATTTTTTTTAAATTGGTACTAAAATGTTGCAAATTTTTTGAAGATGAAGACGATGTGGTTTTATCAAGTGTTACACCTCCACCCACGCATTCACCCACGCGCGTGCGCATTTATGGACCAATTTTTACGAAATTGGTACAAAAATGTTGCAAATTTTTATGAGAAAGCTGTTGTGTGGTTTTTTAAAGTTTTATCCCACCCACGCATTCACACATTTATTCACAGACTTTTTCGAAATTTGTATTCAAATTTTGTTGGGGATGGCTACTATGATTTTAACAAATTTTTATCATCCTATTCATCCACCCACGCACCCATGTGCATACGCATTTATTGACTTGGTCACACCAAGAAGTAATTTTTAAAAAATTTGTGTACGTGTTTGTGATTATGTGTGCAATTCGTGTAAATAAACCTTTAATTTGTATGCCTTGACCATAGTAACATTTAAATTCAATATTCTTATCTTATACATACATTTCCTTCAACTTTTTTAAAATCAATGTGACATATAATACTGCTTAACCAAGATGTCTAAAGAGAGCAGCGAAAATGCATGCAGTTCAAATCAGCATAATGTAAGTAGATTTTAATTTTAGAGAGAGAGATAGAGACAGAGAAAAAGGGAGAGTGAGAGAGAAAGAGAGAGAGAGAATGTCTTAAAGAAAGAGAGAGGGAGAGAGGGAGGGAGAGAGAGAGAGAGAGAGAAAGAGAGAGAGCGTGTGCCTTAAAGAAAGAGGGAAGGAGAGAAATAAGGAGAGAAAGAGCATGTGTCTTAAAGAGAGAGAGAGAAAGAGCGCGTGTGTTCTAGAGAGAGAGAGAGAGAGAGAGAGAGAGAGAGAGAGAGAGCGTGTCTTAAAGAAAGAGAGAAACAGAGAGAGAGAGAGAGAGAAAGCGTGTGTGTCTTAAAGAAAGAGAGGGGGAGGGAGAGAGAGAGAGGGAGAGGGAGAGAGAGAGAGAGAGAGAGAGTGTGTCTCAAAGAAAGAAAGAGAAAGAGAGAGAGCGTGTGTGTCTTAAAGAAAGAGAGACAGAGAGAGGGAGGGGGAGAGGGGGAGGGAGAGAGAGAGAGAGAGAGAGAGAGAGAGAGAGAGAGAGGGATTAATTTAATAGTAGATATATATTATATGTATTTTTTTAGAATAACATAAGTAGTGAAGCCGTTATAATCAATGGAATAAATTATGATGAGCAAAGCAGCACGGAAATGTCAACAAGGCAAAGGGACATGGAAGAATTTAGAGACGGTAAATAAAAATTAATAATAATAATTAATTTAAAATTTTTTTAATTTTTAAATAAATATTTTGGTTGCATAATATCTTTTAATTATATCTGTAACATTATATATAGAGATATCTAATTAAATTTTAAAAAATTTCAGTGCTTGAAGATGGGCTGGATGATATTTTAGTACAAGCACTAATTGAATTTGAAAATCATGAGATAAAGAAAGAAGAATTGAAAGAAGAAGGGAAAAATAATAACAAACGAAAAGATATAAGTAATGATAACAAGAGCAAGAAATATAAAAAAAAATAAAATTTGATATGTAAAAATAAATTTATAATGATTCATTTCATTGATTTTTTTTCATAATTTTTAATATCTATTTCTAATGTATGATTTAATATGTAATTTTTATATTTAAATTATACGTAATATGTATTTACTATATATTTATTTAATAAAAATATATCTCTATATATATATTAATAATTTATAGATATTTATTATTTTAAAAAGTAAAGTGTGAGAGTGAGAGAGAGAGGGAGAGAGAGACAGAGACAGAGAGAGAGAGAGAGTGAGAGAGAGAGGGAGAGAGACAGAGACAGAGAGAGAAAGAGAGAGGGAGAGAGAAGTGTCTTAAAGAGAGAAAGAGGGAGCGCGTGTGTTTTAGAGTGAGAGAGAGAGAAAGCGTGTCTTAAAAAAAGAAAATAAAATATCTGGGAGAAAGAAATAGATAACATAGTAGTCATCCACAAAAAAATTTAAACATTTATTTTGGTATAAATTTCGTGAAAGTCGAACAACAAATGTGGAAGTAGTTCGCGGTAATACAAAAAAAGAATTAATTTTTTGTGTTAAAACGGATTTAATATAGACTATATGAGGACCGCGCAAAGCGCTAGTATATATATATATACCTCTTATTCTTTATTGTTCCTGATGGAAATAGTAATTCGACACTCAAATTTGGCGCTAAAGCGTGCAAAGCGAGAGCGCTCGCTAGAGTAAGATCGGTGGGGCGACGTGCACGTTGTGTGGCTTCGAAGGATACGAGGACCGGCGACGACGGGCAGAAGCTCTGTAGAGACCGAAGCAATCACACTCTCACATAGTAGCATAAATCACTCCAGTGTAACGACGCGAGTCGAGTACGAAAAGCGCTGTACGGGACGCGAAACCTTTGTAATTAAGTATCTACTGTTTTATCGTAAATACACTCAAGCAACTAGCTAATTCAAAAACCGAGTTCTACTTCATCGCCTCGCCCACGATAAAGCCAACAGGTTATGGGCCCAGGCACGTGTCGTAGCGCGGCGTAAAATAAAGTGAAAAAGTAAAACCAGAAAAAACAGAGTGAGAAAAAAGAAAGAAGAAACAAGAAGGATGTCGGCGAACACGGGGACCGAGAACCTGGACAGCGTGGACAAACTAAAAGACGCAGAAGGCTACCCGATATGGAAATTCCAAGTGGGTATAATTTTAAAAGCTAGTAATCTTTACGAAAATGTAACAACACTGCCCTCGTTAGAGTTACAAAACGAACAGTGGAAAAAAAATGATGCGAAGGCGCAAAAGGTGATAGTCACGACAATAGATAAGCAATCGCTAATACACATCCTAAGCTGCGAGTCGAGTCACGCCATGTGGAAAAAATTAAAAAGCATATATGAGAGAGATTCGGAACAGCACAAATGCGCGTTAATGCAAAAATTTTTTGAAGTCAAAAAACCAAAATCTATTGATGTGGCTACACATATCGCAGAGCTGAAAAATCTAGCTTTCAGATTAAAGGCGTTAGGGGAGAACATCACAGACGAGATGCTGATCTCCAAAATATTGACAACGCTACCCGATAAATACAAATTTTTTTCAAGCGCCTGGGAATCCGTCTCTAAACAGGAAAGAACGTTGCCGAATCTGATAGCGAGGCTTCTGGCAGAAGAATCGAGAAATAACGCAGAAGCCGAAGAGGAACAGATAGCGCTCAAGGCCGAAGAACGCAAGTGCTTTAAGTGCGGGAAGAAGGGACACCTGGCTCGCTCATGTAAAACAGGATCAGAAAACGGCACCGGAAATAGAAGCGTGAAATGCTAAGCGTGCAGAAAAACTGGACACAGTACAAAAGATTGCAGAACAAAGCCGAAGAGAGGATGCAAAATCTGTAAAAAGCAAAACCATCAGGAAAAAGACTGTTACTTCAGAAAAAAACAGGACGACGAAAAGGAAGAAAGCAATCAAATATCTTTCTTAGCCGGAGGAGAGGAATCGAAGGAGTGGATAATCGATTCTGGCACAACCTCTCATATGACGAATGACAAGACGAAATTAAGCAGCATGAAGAGAATCCACACAGAAGTGGGAGTTGCAAAAAAGAAAGGATCCATGGAGGCAAAAGGAAGAGGAAGAATAGAAATGAAAAACTGTACTCTAAACGATGTACTCTACGTCCCTGAATTAAGAAAAAACCTGCTCTCAGTGAGTGCGATCACGGAGAAAGGAGGTAAGGTCGTGTTCGAAAAGGATAAGGTATTCGTAACACGAAAAGACGAAATAATACTCCAAGGACAAAAGGACAACTTAGGGCTCTACGTGGTGAAACCACAGGAGAAAATGATCCAAGAGACACACGCGGCAATAAAGCAAAATGAAACCGAAATATGGCACGCAAGATTAGGCCATCTCAGCGCAGAAAACATGAAAAAACTACAGCCACTATCGGAGGGAATGTCATTGTGCAAAGGAGATTTGGAGAAGATCCAAAAGAAATGTAAAATTTGCAAGCAAGCGAAGCAATCAAGGACACCCTTCGGAGATCAAAGGAAAAGGGCAAAGCGTCCATTGGAGTTAATTCACTCGGACGTCTGCGGTCCAATAAGCCCCACCACGTGGGATAACAAGAGGTATTTCATAACATTTTTAGATGACTTCACTAACTATACAATGATTTACCTAATGGAGGCTAAGTCGGAGGCACTAGAAAAATTTCAGGAGTATACGGCCCTGGTGGAAACGAAATGGAATAAGAAGATAGCTAACTTGCGCTGTGATAACGGAAAGGAATACACAAGTAAGGAATTCCAAGGCTGGTGCAAAAAAAGAGGTATAAACATGGACTACACGGCTCCGTACACACCACAATTGAACGGCAAAGCGGAACGCCTAAACCGAACGATTGTTGAGAAGGTCAGAGCGATGCTATTCAACAGAAATAACAGTAAACACCTTTGGGGAGAAGCCGTGCGAGTAGCGGCCTTCCTACACAACAGAAGTCCTACAAAGGCAAATAATGAAACAGCCTTTCAAATCTGGAATGATGAAAAACCAAATCTGAAACCGCTCAGGATTTTCGGATGCAACGCCTATGCGAAGGAAATGGGTCAACTAAAGAAACTAGATAAACGGAGCAGTTGCTACAAATTCGTGGGCTACTCGAAAAACGGCTACAGACTATGGGATGACAAAAAGGGGAAGATCAAAATTTCAAGAGACGTAATTTTCGACGAAACACCCGACGAAGAAGAAAATATAACAAGAAGATCGCTGATCATGAACGACGAGGAACAAGAAGAAGACGACTACGAAGAAGATGATAGCCAAGAAGAAGACGAACAAGATACAGAAGACGAAGAAGACCATCAAGAAACGGAGGAAGAGTACACAGACCCTGAAGAGGAGCAAGACGCTCACAAAGAAAAAAAAGACAAAAAAGAACCTGAGACGATACTTCAAACACCAAGGAGGACACGAAGAATAACAAAACCCCCAGAAAGATACACAGACTACGGGATGCTAACCTACAGAGAAGCAGTAAACGGAAGAGACAAAAAACGTTGGAAGAAAGCGATAGAAGAAGAGAAATCTTCACTGAAAAAAAATAATACCTGGGAACTAGTCGAAAAAAAGAAAATTAAAGATAAAAAAATATTAACCAGTAAATGGATATTTAGAATAAAAGAAGAAGGAAAATACAAAGCAAGACTGGTCGCTAGAGGCTGCGAGCAAAAGGGAGATTTAGACTACGACGAAATATACAGTCCAGTCGTGAACAGCGCACCATTGCGAATGATTCTGGCCTTAGCTGCAGTCAAAAACTACTACATCACGAAGTTCGATATAAAAACCGCTTTTCTCTACGGAGAAATCCAAGAAGAAATATATATGAGCCTTCCAGAAGGTTTCGAAGAGGACCAAGGCAAAATCTGCAAACTAAAAAAGGCACTCTACGGACTGAGACAAGCGCCACAAAAATGGAACAAAAAATTAACAAGCTCGTTGAAAAAACAAGGGTTACAGCAGCTCGCAACCGAGAACTGCATATTCAGAAATGAAGATGGAACAGTGATATTGGCAATACACATAGACGATGGAATTGTCGTGGGGAGCGACAAGAAAAAATTAAAAAGGCTGGTGAAACAACTTCAAGGAGAATTTGAAATGACAGAGGAAGAAAACCCAACGACATACTTAGGAATGGAAATTAAAAAACTAAAAGGAAAACTGAAGCTGAGTCAAGAAAACTATGCAAAACAAGTACTGGAGGCGTACGGCATGAAAAACGCCAAACCAATAAACACACCACTACTGCCGGAAGGAGACTCAACCGAAGAAACTAAGCATCCAAAAATCCAATACCAACAAGCCATCGGAAGTCTTCTATATCTCACTATGAAGACAAGACCTGATCTCTGTTACGCAGTTAGCTACAGCAGCAGATATACTCAGTCACCCAAAAATAAAGATTTTTTAAACATAAAAAGAATTTTAAGATATTTACAGGGTACAAAGGGGCTCGGACTGGTGTACGGCGAGGACACTAATACGGAGAAACTGGTTGCCTACTGCGATGCCGACTACGCAGGCGATCCGGAAACAAGAAGGAGCACCACTGGCTATGTGATTCAATATTGCGGAGGACCAGTGAGCTGGTGCTCAAGAAAACAACCGATCGTTGCGCTTTCCACCACGGAGGCGGAGTACATCTCGGCGGCCGAATGCTGCAAGGAAGTATTGTACCTCAAAGCCGTGCTAGAGGAATTAAGAAATAAAACTGTAACCGCGGAAATGCAGGTAGACAACCAAAGCGCAATACACTTGATAAAAACAGGGGTACTAAACAGACGTTCAAAACACATAGACGTCAGATTTAGATTCATTCAAGAAAAAGTAACAGAAAATAACATTAAAATAAAATATTGCAATTCAGAAAATCAAACCGCGGATATTTTGACAAAACCCCTAAATTTCTTAAAATTTGCAAAGCACCGAAACAAACTAGTAGGATAGAAATTTTTTTTCTCTGTAAACACGTTAGATAAACCTAGAACAAGAAAACTGCAATGAAAATTTTTTTTGGTTGTAAAAGAAACAAACCTTTTATTAATTAAAACAAAAAAAAAAAAAAAAAAAAAAAAAAAAGGAGGTAGAATAAGATTCGCAAGCTTCTCTCAATGTTATATTAATTTCAGATACTTTATATTAATTTCAGATACTTTATAAGTTTTTTGTTTATAAAATAGAACTAATACGAATTAAAAGGGAGTGATGGAAATAGTAATTCGACACTCAAATTTGGCGCTAAAGCGTGCAAAGCGAGAGCGCTCGCTAGAGTAAGATCGGTGGGGCGACGTGCACGTTGTGTGGCTTCGAAGGATACGAGGACCGGCGACGACGGGCAGAAGCTCTGTAGAGACCGAAGCAATCACACTCTCACATAGTAGCATAAATCACTCCAGTGTAACGACGCGAGTCGAGTACGAAAAGCGCTGTACGGGACGCGAAACCTTTGTAATTAAGTATCTACTGTTTTATCGTAAATACACTCAAGCAACTAGCTAATTCAAAAACCGAGTTCTACTTCATCGCCTCGCCCACGATAAAGCCAACAGTTCCTTCTTCTCTTCTTTTTTTTCAATTTATTTCTATATTTTTCTCTTTCTCTCTTTGTTTTTTAATATCTTCTTACTTTTTCTAATAAAATTTTATACTTATTTTTTTCTTTAATTATATTTTCTTTATAGACATAATATTGTGAAAACTTTTGTGAAATATTATGATATATGTATGAAGTAAGTCATGAACAAGACACACGAGATGACCTTAGAACAAATAAATTTATAGAAAGGAAATAGTATATATTTTTTTAAAAAAAAATTATTCAAAAAATAATTGTACAAAAGAAAAAGTATAGTAATGCCTATTCATCTATATAAATATGCGTTAACTTGGTAGATATAAATAATAGTTCAAAATTTCTTGGTTAAAATAGATAATTGTTTTCATATTTTCGAATAAAGTAGGTATAATTAATCTGAGATCATAAATATAGAAATATTCCTATGTCTATGTCTAAGATCGATTAATAATATATTTCACCAATCATAATCCTTTATTCTTCAGAGAAATGGTTGTGATTGGCCATATTTCAGATAGTTTTAAAACAAAGCGGATCCATTGTTTCAAATAAATGATTTATTTAAACTTATTCAACTAAATATTAGTTGAATTTAAATAATCTTTTTTTCAGTGTGTAATACAATGTATTTTATGAAATAAAATTAAATTTTATGAGAATGTTTTCGTAAACATATTGCATTATTGCATATATTCTTCTAGAGACTATACAGTATGCTGTATCAATTTTTTCCAAACTTTGACATTAACTAAAATATAATTATTTCAATAATGTTGAAAATAGATGTCACCACTCGTTACATAAATAATGATGTTTCAAATATGATGTTATATGTAATACAATGTACTTTATGAAATAAAATTAAATTTTATGTAGAATGTTTTTGTAAGCATATTGCATTATCACAATTGATAGGATTTTAATTAAATAATTAAGCAAATTTATCTATTTATAAAATAATTAAGAGAAAAAGATATAATATCATTTTACTTCAGTACTCTCTAGCCAAAATTTATGATACATTAAACTAATTATTATGTCGAAATAGGCTATCTTTTTGCTTACTCCTGAGTAAATTAAACATAAAAAACAGAGATCGATAATATTAAAAAGAAAAAAAATCCTTCGATTTGCAAAATTTAATTTTTTATTTTACATCTGCATAGAAAGTATGAATGATGATTAATAAACGACTAATCCTGTAGTTTGAAATCTGATTTAAATATAATTATTGTACTCGATATCTCGGCCATATTAAAATTAAATATGAATAATATCTACATTCTTGCAATATATAATAATACAACATATGATATACACAATAATTAAGTACAAAAATATCCTATAAATTGTCGTAATGCAATTTGCTTACGAAAACATTTTACATAAAATTTAATTTTATTTCATAAAATACATTATAATACATAACATCATTTTTGAAAAACCATTACTTATGTAACGAATGGTGACATTTTTAACATCATTAAAATAATTATATTTTACTTAATGTCAAAGTTCGATAAAAAATTGATACTTGATACTATATATAGTTTCTAGAAGAGTATATAAAATAATACTTTCAAAATATTATAACGTTTAAATAACACGAAAGTGAAACTAATTATAACCAAACATTGTGAACGCGTTAAAAAAAAATTTTTTTAAATATTAGAATTATTTTCACATATTATTTAATAAAATGGAAAAGAATCATTATTTTCGAATCATTTTGCGTGGTGGTAATCCTAAATCTTCATTGGATGTTTTTTTTACAATTGGTCTTGTACCCAACAATAATTGTTGAAATGATAACTTTTCCTCTCCTATTTGCTTTATGTCTGTTGAATGATCAATCTCCAAATAAAATACGTCATCTAAATGATAAAATTATAATATTAATGACAGTTATATAGTAATTATGTTTTTGGAAATTTTAAAACTTTTTCACATAGCTTACTCATAATTTTTACATATCAATCATTTGCCCCTTGTCAAAGTAGACATCATTATCATAATTTACTATTTGTATCTCCAATTTATACGTCTTATCTGTAATGGATCCGCAGCCAATTGTTTTAAAACTATTTAGAAATTTATTAAAATTCGTTTTAATGTATCCACGTATAACTGAAAAAAATTTTATTAATTTTTAGTTTATCACAAGATTCATCTTTAGTTCATCAGTATCATTTTTAGTTTATCACTGTATTATAACGAATTGACTTATAGAAAATATTTAAATCTCATAATTATAAAAATCAAACAGTATAAAAATAAGAAATTATGTAAAAAATATGTATATAAAAGATTTATAAAAGCATATAGTTACATATTTATACGTACGTTTGCATACAAATGTTTATCGATATATAAGAAATACCGGATTTTAGTATAAAGTATATTATATACATATAAAAACACTTACTAATGCATGCATTAAGATGTTGAGGTACATCACACAATTCCACTAATTTAATTGTGGTTGCACCGCTTGAATGTTTTTTTTTAGGTCAAAATTACCCAACGTATTTATTGTCGTGTTGGATCGAATAATTAGTTCGTATTGAAGTGTCCCTTGGTTGAATTCAGGTATTTTTACCTTTTTAGCCTTAGCACCATCAATATGCACAATCTGCAAAATTAACAAATATTATTAAATTAAATATGTATATTAAATTAATATTATTCTAATACTACTGTTTTATATGTACTTTATTGGAATAAACTTTTTTTTTAAATATTACAACAAAATGATAATAAAAATAATAATTTTAATGTTATAAAAAATAAATTATACAAAAATGTATCGCTTACTCGATTTGGTTGTATATAAAAATTTATACGATCAATTTCTTCGTTCCAGGCAACAACTTGAATGCGATGTTTACTGTTGTTGTTCACCAAAAATTTTAATAATCTATAATGTTGGGATTTACCAACTATCTTCGGACCGTCAATTTCATCGATAAATCCAAATTTTTTATTAAAATTAGTAATATAATAATATTTTAATTTGTTTTAATTATCAAGCTAAATTTGTTTTAATTATCAAATTAAATATTATGTTCTTTTATTTGTTAATTACAACAAAAGATATTATTTTTTTATTTAAGAAAGAATTAAATATATATATATAATGTGATCACACAACAATTGTTAATAAATAATCGAAAGAAACTTTGAAGGTCATTGTGACAAAAATTTTGATATTAAATATGTATATGTGTATCAAAACTATATTAATTTACAAATGAGATATTTTAATTAAATTATTCTAATAACATGCTTTAAAAAACAATACATTATTAACGAAAGCGTACTAAATATCATTTACTGATAATATTTTTCCAATGGTAGATTTGATAATTACATGTTATATAATTTCTGATAATGTAATTTTAAAAACAATTCATTATATTGTAGTACATTTCGTATTAAATTTTTCGTTTAAATTAATCTCATAAATATTTTATTAACTGATATGATAATACATTTAAGACATAGAGGTAAAAATTTGATAAATAATTATACAATTAAATAAAAAATTATATTATATTAAGTATAAATTAAAATATAAAGACTCACACAGTAGAATCTTCGAATTGTATCGATTCCAACAGTTCATCCGATGCCAAATATATCGTCTCCAAAACATCATTTTGATTGAGAAAAGTAATTTCCTGTCTATTGACTTCCACATCATTACTTCGATTTGGAGTTAAGTTTCCTTTTGTGCAGGTTTCCAATGACTTGCTTCGTTTTAATGTCTCCTCTGTATGTTTAAGTAATTCTTTAATGAGTAAGCGATATACAATTATAGCGTGATTATAAATATTTTTATTAAACTTTATGTCGCATTACAGCTCTTCCAGTAAATTATGTAAAAGATATAGATAAGAGTTTTAAACAAGGCTCTGTAATATAAATATAAATTTAACGTATAAGACGGGCAACAAGAGCCAAATCGCGGATGACAATGCGTTATCCTAACGAAACTAAATAATTTTTCGTTAGAATTAAATACCGGTGCACAAGGCACCAAATTTTAACTTGGACACGGCCAAGATTTTAAATATGAAATAATCTCATATTTTGAGATTTAATTTCAATACCCCTTTTAACCCCCCTACGGAAAATAAATAAATGAATGCAAGAGAAAAATATAGATCCGAAAATCGCTGAATCGGGAATCGAACCCGAGACCTTTCGCTTGCCGGGCGACTGCTCTTCCAGCTGAGCTATTCAGATCCTTTCGATTCTATACTTTTCTCTGTTATATATATTAATGTTGGTAAACAAACGCATTTTTTAAGCCAGCGTGTATCAAATATAAGAGTTTTAACAAGGCTCTGTAATATAAATATAAATTTAACGTATAAGACGGGCAACAAGAGCCAAATCGCGGATGACAATGCGTTATCCTAACGAAACTAAATAATTTTTCGTTAGAATTAAATACCGGTGCACAAGGCACCAAATTTTAACTTGGACACGGCCAAGATTTTAAATATGAAATAATCTCATATTTTGAGATTTAATTTCAATACCCCTTTTAACCCCCCTACGGAAAATAAATAAATGAATGCAAGAGATTTATATTTATAATACAGAGCCTTGTTAAAACTCTTATATTTGATACACGCTGGCTTAAAAAATGCGTTTGTTTACCAACATTAATATATATAACAGAGAAAAGTATAGAATCGAAAGGATCTGAATAGCTCAGCTGGAAGAGCAGTCGCCCGGCAAGCGAAAGGTCTCGGGTTCGATTCCCGATTCAGCGATTTTCGGATCTATATTTTTCTCTTGCATTCATTTATTTATTTTCCGTAGGGGGGTTAAAAGGGGTATTGAAATTAAATCTCAAAATATGAGATTATTTCATATTTAAAATCTTGGCCGTGTCCAAGTTAAAATTTGGTGCCTTGTGCACCGGTATTTAATTCTAACGAAAAATTATTTAGTTTCGTTAGGATAACGCATTGTCATCCGCGATTTGGCTCTTGTTGCCCGTCTTATACGTTAAATTTGTAAAAGATTATTATATTGCGAACTTTAAAAAAGAATCGGTAAAATAGAATCTCTTTTATATAAGAAAGCAGTTATAAAAATAATGTAAATTATTACTAAAAAGCTATCAATCGATTTTAACTAACAAAATTAGCTATTCTCTGTAACAATAATTTAAAAATTTATAAATAAAAAATGAAAATATTAATAAAAATAAGTATATTAATAAATTTACTTGTTAAGCGAGGATTCCTTTAAATTAATTTGGGACGAATGTTTATTTCCATTATTTTTTTTTTTATCCTTTTGATGTTGGTTAACTTTTTCCATTTTTTCTTTCTATCTCTTTTTTTTTCTCGTTCCTTTATTTAAAACTAAAACAAAAGCGTATACTATAATATATCGCATAAAGTGTAATTTTATGTTAAAAATAGAAATTAAATCGCAAGAGTTTTATAAGAGAGCAATATTAATATCGAACAAAATTTAAAAAAAAAATTTTTTTAAATTTAAAATTTAAAAAATTTTAACAAAATTATAATTTAAATTTTAAAAAATAATTAAGTAATGTAATAATTATTAAATTTGTTCAATTCAATTCAATTCTTTATTCGTCCCCTAAGGGATTGAAGGCGCTTTTGAAGGAGCGTTCCCCAACCTTACAACCTCTTACAATGTTACTTATATCTACTCTTAACTCTACTCTTACATCTAATTTACAAATAACTTAATTCTACCTTAACCTACTTATCTACTACTTTAGAGAGAGAAAGAGCCGTCCCTACCTATCGTTTCGCTTCGGCTTCCGATTCCCCATACATTCTCCACCACCTCATTCATACCTCACTCATTCTCCTCCTCATCCTTCCTTCCTCCTTTTCCCCTCCCTCCCTCCTTTCTTCCGTTCTCCCCTCTTCCCTCTTTTTCTCTATTTCTCTCATCCATCCTTCCCCTTCTCCTCCTTCCTGCAGTATTTCCTTCATTCTTTCCCACCAGTTTCCCTTCCCCCCTTCTCCCCCACATTCTCCTATCACATGCTCCCATGTTTCATTTTCTATCCCGCATAACCTACACCTTCTTTTCCCCTCTTCTTCCCAGTATCTCGCCCCCCTCATCTCATTGTTCATTCTGAACCTGATTATCCTTCTCCATCTACTTTCCCCCCATCCCTTTCTCAGGTATTCCGGTAAACCCTCCTCCTTCCATTCCCCATACCATCTATTATATCTCGACTCTCTTATCCTCTCCCACCTTTCCTCCTTCTGCCTTTCCCTGTCTTTCTGTTCCCACCCCTCATATACTTCCTCTCCTCTTCCCCTTTTTTCCTCCATCTCTTTCCCCTCTATTCCTCTATTTTTTCCCAGAATTTCCCCCTCTCTTCCTCCCACATCGTTCTTTCCTTTCCTCCCCTTATCCTCTCTTTCATATCCTCAAAACATTTCCTCGCTAAACTTCCTCCCCTCCCTTCCTCCAACTTCCTCTCATACCCTACCGCCCTCCTTCCTGCCCTTATCCTAAATTTGTCTTTTCCTATCTCCTCTCTTACCATATACCCCGGCGTGCACCAGTCTACTCCTAACGTCCACCTAATCCATCGCTCCTGCATTGCCTCCACCTCTCTCCTCTCCTTCCATCCCCATATTTCCGCCCCATATTCCAACACCGTCCCCACCAACCTTTCCATTAGCCATACTCTTTTCATCCAGTCTCCTGCAAACCTTCTCTTTCCCATTCCCCACACCTGTCTTATCACCGCTCCTGCTTTCCTAACTCTGTTCTTTACATGCGCCTCCTGCCCCCCGTTCCTCTGTAGCTTATACCCTAAATATGTGAATTCTTTCACTTCCTCTAACCTTTTTCCTTTCCATCTCCACTCCACTCTCTTCATTCTTCCTCCTCCCTTTTTAAACCTCATTACCTTTGTCTTATCCACATTCACCTCTAACCTTTTCTTGTCCATATAACTTTCCATTTTCCCCAACATATGTATCATCCCTTCTTCATCCTCCGCCAACAGTACCATATCATCTGCGTACGCCAAACAATGCACCTTTTCCCCTCCCAGTTTCACCCCCCCCCCAACCTCCTTTTCTTAGCACTTCCTCTATATCCGCTATCAGCAAACTGAATAAGTGCGGACTCATTGGGCAACCTTGCCTCACCCCCCTTGCCGTCCAAAAATTTCCTCCCTCCTCCTTCCCCACTCTTACCTTACTCCTCGTTTCCCTGTACACCTCTTCTATCCTACTCCTTAATCCCTCCCTCACTCCCCTCCTCTTCATTGCCACCATTAACACCTCCCTATCTACCGAATCAAACGCCGCCTTCAGGTCCATAAATGCCGCGACTACCTTTCCCCCCTTCTTGTTTACCCTCTTATTCACCAGATAGTTCAACACATAGGTACTATCCATCACCCCCATTCCCTTCCTAAAACCTGTCTGACTCTCCGGTATCATATTCTTCCCCTCCATTTCTTCCTTTAACCTTTCAGTTAAAATCCCCACGTATATCTTGTATAGCGTTGGCATCAATGTTACTCCTCTATAGTTTTCCACTTTATTCCCCGTTCCCTTTTTCAACAGTGGCACTATTATCCCTTCTTTCCACCTCTCCGGCCATCCTTCTCCTCTCCATACTCTGTTGCACATTTCCCATACCCACTCTTCTACCCTCTCCCCTCCATATTTCCATACCTCACTTGGTACCCCATCCTCCCCCGCTGCTTTTCCTTTCTTCAGTTTTCCCAGCATCCTCTTCACTTCCTCCCTGCTTATCTCCTGCTCCTCATCCCTCTCCCTTTTTTCTTTTCCTCCTCTTACCACTTTTACCTCTATCCCTCCCAATAAATCCATAAAGTATCCCTTCCATTCCTCCGCCTTTATCTCCTCATTCACCCCTTCTCTCTTTTTCCTTTCCCTGTTAATAATCTTCCATACCTCTCCTTCCGTTCTTGCCTCTATCGCCTCCTTGTACCATCTTAGCCTCTCCTCCTCCCTTTTCTCTTTACACATTAGCTTATATTCCGCCCTTACTTTTCTATATCCTTTTCCTCCTCCTCCTTTTTTCCTCCATTCCCTTAACTTTTTCCTCACTTCTTTCCTCTTCTCCTCACATTCCTCGTCCCACCACCCTTTCCTTTTCCCTTCTCCACTCTCTTTTTCTCCTTCTCTCAATTCCTCTTCTATTCTTCCTATTTTTTCCTCTAGCTCCTCTTCAATCCCCTCCTTCCACCCCTCTCCCCACTCTATTTCCTCTCTTATTCTTTCTCCTCCCCTCTTTGTCCATCTCCCTCTTTTTCTTATTCCTTTTCCCTCCCCCCTTTTTCCCTTTTCAGCCCCTCCTCTTCTTTCTAGCGTTACAATCAATGGGTGATGGTCCGATTCTATGTTATCTCCCACCTCCATTCTCTTTATCCTTTCCTTTACTCGATCCTCTCCCACCACGTAATCTATTACCGATTCCCCTCTTCCTCCTGTATATGTGTACTCCCCCTTCCTATCCCCTCTTATCCCTCCGTTAAAAATTCCCCATCCCACCTCTTCCAACTCCTTTATCAACTTCTTCCCTTCCTCATTAACTTTCTTGTCCTTTGATCTTCTTTCTTCTTCCTCCTCCCCTCCTATCACCCCCCCCCCCCTTTCTACCTGTCCTTGCGTTGAAATCTCCTCCCACAATCGTCCATTTATTTTCTTCTTTCTCTTCCATCCATTCCTTCATTTCCTCCAATTTCCTTTCCATGTCCCCGTTGATGTATACGCCTATTACCCTCCACTTCTCTCTTCCTACTTCTAAATCCGCCATCATTATTCCCTCCGCCTTTTCTCCCATTCCTGATACTTTTATCTTTCCCCTCTCCTCCCTTACCCCCATGATCATTCCCCCCATCGGTCTTCCTTTCTTCTTTCTCTTCTTTGCTGCTTGCTTCTCCCATCTATATCCTTTCGTATTAAATTTGTTTATAATGTATAATAATTTATAAAATAATTATTAAAAATATATCAATAATTTAGCTCACCTCTTCGAACCTCCTGTAGAATTGAGAAGATATGTTGCTATGTATAAAGAGTAACATATTTTGTTTTATCGTTGCTATAGAAAATTCGATGACGTTAAAGTTGTGTTCTAAAATGTGACGTGAATTATAGATTTTCAATATTAATAGTGATTTTAGAACACAACTTTAACGTCATCGAATTTTCTATAGCAACGATAAAACAAAATATGTTACTATAAATTTAACGTATAAGACGGGCAACAAGAGCCAAATCGCGGATGACAATGCGTTATCCTAACGAAACTAAATAATTTTTCGTTAGAAATAAATACCGGTGCACAAGGCACCAAATTTTTACTTGGACACGGCCAAGATTTTAAATATGAAATAATCTCATATTTTGAGATTTAATTTCAATACCCCTTTAACCCCCCTACGGAAAATAAATAAATGAATGCAAGAGAAAAATATAGATCCGAAAATCGCTGAATCGGGATTTTCGGATCTATATTTTTCTCTTGCATTCATTTATTTATTTTCCGTAGGGGGGTTAAAGGGGTATTGAAATTAAATCTCAAAATATGAGATTATTTCATATTTAAAATCTTGGCCGTGTCCAAGTAAAAATTTGGTGCCTTGTGCACCGGTATTTATTTCTAACGAAAAATTATTTAGTTTCGTTAGGATAACGCATTGTCATCCGCGATTTGGCTCTTGTTGCCCGTCTTATACGTTAAATTTATATTTATATTACAGAGCCTTGTTAAAACTCTTAAAATATGTTACTCTTTATACATAGCAACATATCTTCTCAAATCTACAGGAGGTTCGAAGAAGTGAGCTAAATTATTGATATATTTTTAATAATTATTTTATAAATTATTATACATTATAAATAAATTTAATAATTATTACATTACTTAATTATTTTTTAAATTTTAAATTATAATTTTGTTAAAATTTTTTAAATATATATTTTAAATTTAAAAAAAAATTTTTTTTTTAAATTTTGTTCGATATTGATATTGCTCTCTTATAAAACTCTTGCGATTTAATTTCTATTTTTAACATAAAATTACACTTTATGCGATACATTATAGTATACGTTTTTGTTTTAGTTTTAAATAAAGGAACGGGGAAGAAAAAGAGATAAAAAGAAAAAATGGAAAAAGTTAACCAACATCAAAAGGATAAGAAAAAAAATAATGGAAATAAACATTCGTCCCAAATTAATTTAAAGGAATCCTCGCTTAACAAGTAAATTTATTAATATACTTATTTTTATTAATATTTTCATTTTTTATTTATAAATTTTTAAATTATTGTTACAGAGAATAGCTAATTTTGTTAGTTAAAATCGATTGATAGCTTTTTAGTAATAATTTACATTATTTTTATAACTGCTTTCTTATATAAAGAGATTCTATTTTACCGATTCTTTTTTAAAGTTCGCAATATAATAATCTTTTACATAATTTAAATGGAAGAGCTTGTAACTTGCGACATAAAAGTTTTATAAAATATATTTTATTAATCACGATATTATATTGATATACGCTACTCATTTACAGAATACTTAACATACAGCAGGAGACATTAAACGAAGAAAGTCATTCGGAAACCTGCAACAAAAAGAAAACTTTTACTCCAAATCGAAGTAATGATGTGGAAGTCAATAGACAGGAAATTACTTTTCTCAATCAAAATGATGTTTTGGAGACGATATATTTGGCATCGGATGAAATGTTGGAATCGATACAATTCGAAGATTCTACTGTGTGAGTCTTTATATTTTTAATTTATACTTAATATAATATAATTTTTTATTTAATTGTATAATTATTTATCAAATTTTTACCTCTATGTCTTAAATGTATTATCATATCAGTTAATAAAATATTTATGAGATTAATTTAAACGAAAAATTTAATAACGAAATGTACTACAATATAATGAATTGTTTTTAAAATTTACATTATCAGAAATTATATAACATGTAATTATCAAATCTACCATTGGAAAAATATTATCAGTAAATGATATTTAGTACGCTTTCGTTAATAATGTATTGTTTTTTAAAGCATGTTATTAGAATAATTTAATTAAAATATCTCATTTGTAAATTAATATAGTTTTGATACACATATACATATTTAATATCAAAATTTTTATGTCACAATAACCTTCAAAGTTTCTTTTCGACTATTTATTAACAATTGTTGTGATCACATTATGTATATATATTTAATTCTTTCTTAAATAAAAAATAATTATCTTTTGTTGTAATTAACAAATAAAAGAACATAATATTTAATATTTTAGCCTGATAATTAAAACAAATTATAAGAGTTTTAACAAGGCTCTGTAATATAAATATAAATTTAACGTATAAGACGGGCAACAAGAGCCAAATCGCGGATGACAATGCGTTATCCTAACGAAACTAAATAATTTTTCGTTAGAATTAAATACCGGTGCACAAGGCACCAAATTTTTACTTGGACACGGCCAAGATTTTAAATATGAAATAATCTCATATTTTGAGATTTAATTTCAATACCCCTTTAACCCCCCTACGGAAAATAAATAAATGAATGCAAGAGAAAAATCTAGATCCGAAAATCGCTGAATCGGGAATCGAACCCGAATAAAACAAATTAAAATATTATTATATTACTAATTTTAATAAAAAATTTATTTAGAGAAATTGTTGGATTTATCGATGAAATTGACGGTCCGAAGATAGTTGGTAAATCCCAACATTATAGATTGTTAAAATTTTTGGTGAACAACAACAGTAAACATCGCATTCAAGTTGTTGCCTGGAACGAAGAAATTGATCGTATAAATTTTTATATACAACCAAATCGAGTAAGCGATACATTTTTGTATAATTTATTTTTTATAACATTAAAATTATTATTTTTATTATCATTTTGTTGTAATATTTAAAAAAAAAAGTTTATTCCAATAAAGTACATATAAAACAGTAGTATTAGAATAATATTAATTTAATATACATATTTAATTTAATAATATTTGTTAATTTTGCAGATTGTGCATATTGATGGTGCTAAGGCTAAAAAGGTAAAAATACCTGAATTCAACCAAGGGACACTTCAATACGAACTAATTATTCGATCCAACACGACAATAAATACGTTGGGTAATTTTGACCTAAAAAAAAACATTCAAGCGATGCAACCACAATTAGTGGAATTGTGTGATGTACCTCAATATCTTAATGCATGCATTAGTAAGTGTTTATATGTATATAATATACTTTATACTAAAATCCGGTATTTCTTATATATCGATAAACATTTGTATGCAAACGTACGTATAAATATGTAACTATATGCTTTTATAAATCTTTTATATACATATTTTTTACATAATTTCTTATTTTTATACTATTTGATTTTTATAATTATGAGATTTAAATATTTTCTATAAGTTAATTCGTTATAATACAGTAATAAACTAAAAATGATACTGATGAACTAAAGATGAATCTTGTGATAAACTAAAAATTAATAAAATTTTTTTCAGTTATACGTGGATACATTAAAACGAATTTTAATAAATTTCTAAATAGTTTTAAAACAATTGGCTGCGGATCCATTACAGATAAGACGTATAAATTGGAGATACAAATAGTAAATTATGATAATGATGTCTACTTTGACAAGGGGCAAATGATTGAAATGAAAGGATATGTAAAAATTATGAGTAAGCTATGTGAAAAAGTTTTAAAATTTCCAAAAATATAATTACTATATAACTGTCATTAATATTATAATTTTATCATTTAGATGACATATTTTATTTGGAGATTGATCATTCAACAGACATAAAGCAAATAGGAGAGGAAAAGTTATCATTTCAACAATTATTGTTGGGTACAAGACCAATTGTAAAAAAAACATCCAATGAAGATTTAGGATTACCACCACGCAAAATGATTCGAAAATAATGATTCTTTTCCATTTTATTAAATAATATGTGAAAATAATTCTAATATTTAAAAAAATTTTTTTTTAACGCGTTCACAATGTTTGGTTATAATTAGTTTCACTTTCGTGTTATTTAAACGTTATAATATTTTGAAAGTATTATTTTATATACTCTTTTAGAAACTATATATAATATCAAGTATCAATTTTTTATCGAACTTTGACATTAAGTAAAATATAATTATTTCAATGATGTTAAAAATAAATGTCACCATTCGTTACATAAGTAATGGTTTTTCAAAAATGATGTTATGTATTATAATGTATTTTATGAAATAAAATTAAATTTTATGTAAAATGTTTTCGTAAGCAAATTGCATTACGACAATTTATAGGATATTTTTGTACTTAATTATTGTGTATATCATATGTTGTATTATTATATATTGCAAGAATGTAGATATTATTCATATTTAATTTTAATACGGCCGAGATATCGAGTACAATAATTATATTTAAATCAGAATTCAAACTACAGGATTAGTCGTTTATTAATCATCATTCATACTTTCTATGCAGATGTAAAATAAAAATAATTTTTCAAATCGAAGGCTTCTTTTTCTTTTTAATATTATCGATCTCTGTTTTTTATGTTTAATTTACTCAGGAGTAAGCAAAAAGATAGCCTATTTCGACATAATAATTAGTTTAATGTATCATAAATTTTGGCTAGAGAGTACTGAAGTAAAATGATATTATATCTTTTTCTCTTAATTATTTTATAAATAGATAAATTTGCTTAATTATTTAATTAGAATCCTATAAATTGTGATAAAAAAATTAAAAAAAAAAAAATTAAGATTTATCTGTATTAAATATAATAAAAAGATCTGTATATATATTTATATATATACTTACTTTTCTTCATTCGTCGATCACTGCTTCATCTTATTTATGCCTTCTTTTTTATAAATATATTATTTTCTACTAAATCTTGCGTGACACGACACAAGCTCTTAAGAAATATTATATAACACATACCGAGATCACTACACATTTAACCTTTATTATCACGATACGAACTGTCATTATTATAATAACCGCGATCAAGTTCGCCCCGTACCTCGAATCGACCACCAATCACGTATACGCGGAAAAACGGCAACAAGACTTTCGACTTCAAACACGCACTTCACGGGTACACATGACTTTTTTTATAGTAGATTATTAAATTATTTTCGATATTGTGTGTGTGTTGTAACTCATAATAAAAAGCTCTCTCTCTCTCTCTCTCTCTCTCTCTCTCTCTCTCTCTCTCTCTCTCCCCTCTCCCTCCCTCTCTCTCTCTCTCTTTCCTCCTTTTCCTTCCCCTCTCCCTTCCCCTCCCTCCCCTCTCCTTTCCTTCCTCCCACCTTTCCCTTTTCCTCCCACCTTTCCCCCTTCTTCCCTCTCTTTTTCCCTTTTTTCCTCCCTTCCTCCCTCCCTCTTCTCTTTTTCCCCTTTCCCCTCCCTCCCTCCTCCATCCCTTTCTCTCTCCTCTCTTTTCCCCCTTTCCCTCCTTCTCTCCCCCCTCTCTCTCCCTCTCTCTCTCTCTCCCTCTTCTCTCTCTCTCTCTTCCTTTCCTTCTCTCTCTCCCACTTCCTCCCTCCTTCTTTGTCTCCCCTTTCTCTCTTCCTTCTTCTTTTGCTCCACCCACTCTCCCTCAATATGTTTTGTAAAAACATTAACAAAAGTAATTTATAACAAAAATGATTAAAAATAGTTTTTTTTTCAAAATTATATTTATAATTTATATATACAGTATACAATGTATAATAAAATGTATAATAAATTTAAAATGTTCTGAATAAAAATATGGTTTAAAAAACGTAAATTATTTATTATTTATATTGTAACTATTACGTACAATAACTTAGCTAGAATCAAGGAAAAGATATATATTATTTAAATTCAGTCATATTAATATCATCAGTCAAACATCTTCGATAAAAATTTAAATTTTATTAATCGTTACACAATGTTAATTAATGGAAATAGAGAAATTATATCGATTTTCTTAAGTCAATTATTAATGGAAGAGATTCGCATTAAATTTGCTATATTTAATCGTCAATTATATATTTTTTAATTGTTTCTGCTCAAATCAATTGTCAATTAAATTATCTTCGATTGAATCTGTTTTTTTCAATTGTCAATTAAAGTACTTCTAATTAAAATTAACATATTAATCGTTAATTAAAAAACTTTTAATTAAATTAGCTTGTATTAATCGTTTAATCGATCGCTCTCCGATTAATTTTGTTTATATCAATTGTCAATTAAATAATCTTTAATTGACTTCGATCATATTAATTGTTAATTAAGCGATCTTCGATTAATCTAGCTTATATCAATCGTCATTGTAACAAAATCTAATTAATCTTTCTAAAATTAATCGTCAATTAAAAATATTTTAATTAAATCTGTTCATATCATTTGTCCAATTATATATATATTGTATATATGTATGTATATATATATATATATATATATATATATATTGTATATATATCCCTGTCTCTAAAGCCCCTTGCACAATGCCAGGCAATAACAGGCAATAGGAACAGGAAATAAAAGATATTCACCAATAAGAGCAGAAAGTAATATCTATTCTTTGCCCTTTATGGGAGAATATCTTTTATTTCTTGTTTCTACTGTCTGTTGCCTGACATTATGCAAGAAGCTTAATATTTAAGCTATCTAATATTAATGCTGATTTTCATTGTTTCTTTCTTCTTTTTGCATCTTTTTCATCCGATATTGCATTTTATCACCTGCATGTTGCCACCAATTCCTTATGTTTTACAATCAATGCAATGGAACAATCAGGTGATTTTCTTTTGCATGAGTCACAGCCCCTGTGGATAATATATATACATTTATATTAGTGAATAAATACATGTATACTCTATTTATATAATATTAGTATTTAAAAAATTGTTAATAAGTTATAATTTTATGTGTCACATTATATACATACATCACAAAGAATATAAATAACAAAGTAATACAAATTAATAAAAATTGAAAAACATATAAATAAAATCTATTAAAGTACACTTACCACTATGTTTGCAAACGTAGAATTTTTAAAATAGTAATCTGAATTTATTTGGAACAAATAATCCATTACATACTGTTCAAACTTGTATGATGCGAATAGAGAGAAGATATAAAAAACTACTTGTGAAAGTGCAAGATCTTTTCTGTAGATTAAAATAAATAAGAAATTAAATAAATTACAATAACAAATTATCATTATTTCAAACAATTTAAACAGATAAAAAGAATTGAAATAAATGTAATGAAATATCCCTTATAACAGCGATGTTAAGATATCATCCAGGATGAATAATAAAAGACATCTTTAAATGTGACAAACAGCAAATATTGGTTCAATGCAAGAAAACAATGCTACTCAGAGAATCATTTTTCCTAATAAAATTTTGAATATTATAATAAAACGTTATTAATAATAATAATATGTATAATTGTAATAACAAGAGTGCTGTTTAAAGGCTGTGCACAATAGTAGGAGTAAGTAAAAGGGATAAATAGACAAAAAATTTTTCTATTCTGCGTTACTACATTACATATGTTTCATATTAAACTGTTCTTTATTCTTTTCTTTTGTTTTCTGTTCCTTTTATTGTGTATTGTATGCAGCCCCTTATAAGTAGTAAAAATAGTATGACCTGTTTTTGGATCAAATGGCAATTGTGCTAAATAATAACTCGAAGAAGTCCTCTCAATGTTCTTCGAAAAAGTCGAATATCTTAGTTCCCTCATCATTCTTATCACTGAAAAGAAAATATTACAACTAGATCATCTCAAATTTGTAACAGAATAATGTAATTTAAAATAAATTATTTTAATAAATTATTTTAATTATGTATGTAATCAAGAGACACGGTAGTGTCTCGCGACCAGTTAAGGGCGTAGCCGAGACACCGTGTATCTTAACGCGAGTCGGACATTTGAGTCTTTATAATATTTCGAATTCTCAATAACGGCTGAAGCAATCGAGTTTATACTAGACTTAATCGATAGATTGAGTTTGAATTATATAATAAAAGTGTCTTTATTTCTGCTCTACGTGATTTGTAAGCAGAGATATATAATTGCAAAGTCAAAATATGAAAAATTTCTTTTAAGAAACGTCCCCGTCATCGTCATTATTATTATCATCATCGACCACGCAAACATAGTAGTATCGTGCTACACGTATTCACACGTATACAACACATGCGCACACATATATCACACGTACACAACACATGAATAGATGCATGTATTCGAAATGTCCATCTCGCACGTTTTACAACAGACGGCGATAGTTGCCCTCCGCTATATTGACAGCGTGCGGGGTTAGATATTTTCAATTTTCAATTTCAATTTTTACATTCAATTTTAATGTTATTATTTGCAAATTTATTGTCATAATAATTTATGTGCAAGTTTACAGTCTGTGATACAAAATCAGATATTTTGCTATTATTCAATAATATTTCAATTATATAAATGCCTATGTATGAGTATGCATATATTTTTAATAATTTTCTTAAATTAGCTTCTATATTTTTTTCAGTTGTACATCAAGCAGGTAGCATTATCAGCTTCACTTGTGAGCATGGGTTGGGCAATGGCTAGTTATCATCGCAGCATTCGATTAGCTTAACAAGATAAATCTAATATCAGTGCTATAGGAACCATTTTACAATTTTTCTGGCATTTTCTTATTGCAGGTACATATATATCCAATAATTAATATACAAAATTAAATATTATTCATCACACACTTTGTATCAAAATAATATATTTTTTAAAATTTATTTAATCATTTTTATCATTGTGATTGTAGTGGCAAGGATCTTATTGCTCAGTGTCATTGCAAGCATCTGGCCTGTATATACCATAATATATTGCGTAATACATTGGCTAAGTATGACAATATGGATTTTGATAGATTCCCATGGAATATTGGAATTTTGTCGGACTTACAGTCATCCACCACATATTGCAGCCTACAATTAAAGAACGCATTTATTCCATATGATTTGCTTCCGTTATTGGAATATTTAAAATAAAAATTTTATTAATAAATTTCGATGAAATAATTTATAAGAGGTTGAAGAAACTATGAAACAAATTCAGTCTCATAAAAGGGTAGTTGGAACAATAGTGGTGAATGCAGAAGGTATTACATGAGATCATTGACATGATTTACTTGTAGTTGTAAACAAAAATTTATAAAATTATATCTGTTTTAGGTATTTCCTATAAAGTCCAACATTAGATAATACGACAACAGTTCAATACGCAGGTTTGATAAGTCAATTGTCAGAATAAAGCTCGTTCTGTCGTACGTGACTTGAATCCAACAAATGATTTAACTTTCTTGCGCATACGTAGCAAAAAACATAAAATTATGATGGCACCAGATAAAGAATTCATATTAATAGTAGTACAAAATCCAGTTGATTGATATTTAAAAGAAACAAAAATATATTTCAAAGTTAAGATTTATTTCTTTGGTTGTTAATTTAATCTGTATGCTACATTGTGGATGTTAATATCTATTCAATTAAATAAAGAAAAATAAAAGAATAAAGCTTAAAAAATTATACAAAATGCAGTATTTAATTACTAATCTAACAAATTAGGAACTTTTAGAGTTTTAAATAGTGCTTTCTTCTTGGTAACCAATATTATATTTTAAAGTTGATAATTATGAAAATAGTATATATAGTAATTCATGGCAGTGTCTATTTTTGTATTTAATACAAATTATAAATGTACATTTCTCATCAATAAAATATCACAGTAATCTTTTTTAATAATTAATTTTAATATTGAGATTGTTTTTATTCATTGGAAAAAAAAAATGTGGTAGTTGGTGGTCCCTATTAATTATACAATACATATAAGAGTGTCGCACAAATATTCTATGCAGTCTTTTTAAGATAATATAAAAATACTTATAAATAGACAATTCATAAATACATATAAATCAAAATTGTAAATGTATTAAAATTCAATAGCAATATAAAAAGAGTTTTTGAAATTATATATATATATAATAAAAATACAACATTAGTATGATATATATATATATATATATATATATAAAAAATATAAATATATAGTGTATTTATTGTATATCATACATATATATTTATTTTTTTATTTACCTATCTTTTTTTAATATATATGGTAGAAATACCAATGTGAGTTATTTTATTTTGCAAAATTTTTGAAAGTTAAACTATACAATGAAATTATTTCATATAATACCGAGATTCTTTTCATAATAAAGATTAAGAGAGAGTTAAGATTTTATCATAAGATTTATAAAAGTCATAAGATAAGGTTAATTGCATATTGTATAATTTTATCTCTCATTTTTTAAAGTAAATAAATATCAAAGTTACATTGCTTGAACTGGTGCGTTTGAAGTATGTTGTCTTTTGAGGGATGCAAGACAATATAGTACAAAAAGCATTGCTGTAATTCCCAGAAAAAAGGAAATGATACAAAATAATAAAGATTATATTAAAGTACTAAGCCTCTTTAACTGCAGGAGGACAAGCATATTGCCATAATAAATTTGCTGCAATATTTTCAAAAAAAGCAGATAACATAGAAAGATATGATGTTTTCAAAATGTTTTCTATCTACAGCATTGAGATATATAAAAATGTGCACTATGCCAATAACGAAGCAAATAATATGGAATAAATGCGTTCTTTAATTGTAGGCTGCATATGTGGTGGATGACTGCAAGTCCGACAAAATTCCAATATTCCATGGGAATCTATCAAAATCCATAGTTGTCAATACTTAGCCAATGTATTACACAATATATTATGGGTATATACAGGCAGATGCTTGCAATGACACTGAGCAATAAAATCCTTGCCACTACATAATCACGATAAAAATGAATTAAATAAATTTAAAATAATTTTTAAAATATATTATTTGATCCAAATTGTGTGATGAATAATATTTAATTTTGTATATTAATTATTGGATATATATGTACCTAAATAAGAAAATGCCAGAAAAATTGAATTTGCTTTATTTATTTAAAGATGCTTATCATATACAAAAATGAATGATATAATCTCTAAAAACTCACCTTTAAAAAAAGGTAAAAAAAAGGCGACCAATGAAGGGCACCACAATTAACAAAATTATCCATTGCAAACCCATGTACAATAGAATTGTATGAAAATTTTCGATTATAAACCAATGTACAATCGTAACAAAAGTAATGAAATAAAAAAAAAGATTGCGCCAAGTGAAAGTAGAAACTTGTACCAGTGGAAAATTAAAGTGCAGACATATATAGAGTCGTATAATGAATCAATAAAATTTAAATTTGCAAATGTAGAATTGTACCATAAAAAAAACTTATCTTTAAAAAAAAAAGATAACAAGATGCCAAGCTCCATGCGCCATGTGAAAAAGTGTTAAAACAAAAAGTATTTTTTAAGTAAAAAAATCTATCAATTGACAAAAATTTAATGTTCTAAAATTAATATCTCTACAAAAAGTAATGTCTAATTATTGCGCAAAAATAAACATTTTTATAAAAAATTAAAAATTTAAAAACTTATGCAAATTTAAAATTAATCTAAAATAAAAGAATAAAAAATTTTAGTTAAAAAAACTGGACGCGCTGCTAAATAAAATTTTAGATATTAAAAAAAATTGTTACTTTTAAACTCATTGCAGGCGCCCCCCTTTTTTTAACTAAAATTTTTTTTTTCTTTTTTTTTTTATATTAATTTCAAATTGGGATAAATTTTAAATTTTAATTTTTATAAAAAAGTTTATTTATTTCCCGGAATAATGGCTTCTTTTTTTTAAAATATTAATTTTTTGAAATAAATTTTGTCAAAATTTAAATTTTTTTTCTTAAAAAAATTTTTTTTTTTAACACTTTTTCACCCGGCGCATGACTTGGCTCTTGTTTAATTTTTTTTTTTTAAAAAAAAGTTTTTTTTTTGGGCAATTCTACATTTGCAAATTTAAATTTTTAAATTTATTATTTTCGACCTATTTTGTCTGCAACTTTTTAAATTTTTTTCCCCTGGTACAAGTTTCTACTTCACTTGGCGCAATTTTTTTTTTTTTTTTACTTTTGTTCGATTGTACATTGGTTTAATCGATAATTTTTCCCTACAAAATTTTTTGTACATGGGTTTGGGAATGGATAATTTTTTTTAATGGTGTGCCCTTTTAAAAAGGGCCCCCTTTTTAAACCTTTTTTTTTAAAGGGGAGTTTTTTAGGTTATAAATTTACTGAAAATATTTAAAAAATTTTATATTTTTAAAAAAATATGAAATTTAGTAATCTGTCCAAGATATACATTCGAATAATTAATTTTCGTAATTTTTCGGCTTGGTCTTAGCGATTTAGAAACCATCATATTTTATTGTTTTATATTGAGAGCCGATAAAAATATTTATTTCTGAGTTTATTCACGCCTTGGGCTAATCACGGCGGTTATTTACTAAATCTACTAAAAAGGCAAATGAAAAATATAGGATCGAAAGGGTCTGAATAGCTTAGTTGGTAAGAGCAGTCGCTCCGGAAAGTGAAAGACGCGGGTTCGATTCCCCGCATTCAGCGACTTTCGGACCTATATTTTTCTCGCTTATTTCTCCATATGTAAGGGTTCAAGGTTAATTAAATATATGGAACTTTAGTAATCTCGTACCAAGAGATACAGTTTCCGAATAATTAATTTTCGTAATTTTTCGTGCTATGGCTCCTTAGGCCGATTTAGAAACCATCATATTTTATTAAATATGAATTATTATTTGAATAAATATAAAAAATTTTTTAAATAGGTTGAAAAGGTTTCCCGACATATGAACGTGTGCACATAACATTTTCAGACAGTGAAACGGTAGGATTGAAATGTTGCTGAATGTAGACTTCTCAGATTTTTCCAAACTAACTGGGGGGCGAAGTAGCTTAATAGCTAGGAATGACTGTTTAAAAAAATTGCATCTTTATACAAAGCACATTTTTTTAAACAGATTTACTTTAAATTTATATTCTTGATAAAAAATGCATTTTAAGTTATTGGATCGTAAATATAAATTAACAGACTTCATAATTTTATTGTATTACTTACCTTTTCATTACTTTTAGTTTTGTAGGATCTTTTGGAGGAGTTATTCTCCACCTTTTTGTTCTGAACTTTCATAAAATAAATTTTAATTTGGGGCATTCGTTGATGCATGACTGCCGCAGAAGCCGCAATGTCGTTCGTTTACTCCACCTGCGCAACCGACTTCACGCAGTTTGTTGTTCGTTTAAGCAGAGGCTGCCTATCTGCGCAGCCCTCTCGGCGGTCCTGCTTAGGAATGATGCTCGCAGTACTGCGGACTACTGGCGTTAAACGAATGTAGTCTTCTCCATTGTTTAAGCCCAATTGAACTTGGGCAACGTGTGCCTGAAATTCTTTCAATTATGAGTTATGTTCATAAAAGTTCGAAACAAAGAAGGTGGGAGAATAAATCCTCCCAAAGAGATCCTACAAAACCTGAAAAGTAAATGCAAGTAGTAATACAATAAAATTATGAAGTCCCTGTTTTATTTATATTTACGATCCCAATTAACTTAAAAATTCACTTTTATTCAAGAAATATAAATTTAAAGTAATCTGTTTAAAAAAATGTGCTTTGTATAAAGATGCAATTCTGTTACAGCATTCCTAGCTATCAAGCTACTTCGTCCAGAAGGAGACCAGTAGTTTGGAAAAATCTAGAGAAGTCTACATTCATCAACATTTCAATCCTAACCGTCATCACTGTCTAAAAATGTATGTGCACCCGTCCATATGTCCGAACCTTCACCTATTTAAAAATTTTATTTATATTTATTCAAATATAATTCATATTTAATATAATATGAATGGTTTCTAAATCGGCCTAAGAGCTGCACGAAGAATTACAAAAATTAATTTTCGGAACTGTAGAGGCAGCCAGCGTAGGTACGTGAATTTTACATTTGTGCTACCTTGGAGCGTTTCGTCTTGTCTCGTCTCAAAAGGTCATAAAAACACGAATGCGACCCCGGCTTTCTTACGCGTTTCGCGAGTCCTGATTAATCGAACCTTCGGCGTCATCGTCGTCGTCGTCGTCGTTTCAACCGCTGTTGTTGTTCGCTATTTCCAGGAGTGCTCGGATCGGGACGATTAATCGCCATGCCGACGAAGGGAAGCATGTAACAAAGATGATTCAAATGTTGAAGAGAACGCACGTAGCGCAATAAGCGTGTCGCATTCGTGTTGATTATTTCTTTGAATCAAACGTCCGCAATCTTCGCAAAAATCGTATAGTTTTCACAAACACTCCGACGTATTTACCATCGTATGATTTTACCGCGTGATGACGCTCCAAGCAGGCATGATTGAAAAATTCACGTCTACAATTATCGCACCTAGTACGATCCGCGAATGATTGCTCGCACGGCGGCTCTCCGTTTACAATCGCGGACATTATTAGAGCATCGATGCCTCTCTCACATCGGAGCGGTAACTTAAATTACACGGGATACAATATCCCCGCCCGCCTGCTGCTGCATTAAATATTAAAATACACATCGAAATGTTTTATTATTTAAACTGTATAATAGATTTAGAACGAGTTTTTAATTTCCCGCTGCAAAGTGGTTCGTTTCCATCGAATAGCGGATTACCCCCCTCGACCAAAAGTATCGTCGTTATATATATTATCGCGACATTTTCGCATCGCGAGGATATTGGCTGAAAAACGCTCGATTTCATCAATTCCACACCCTTCCTCCTGAATCGTGACAACCGGCATTCATCGTAAGTTGCAACGCAAACTCGCGCTGTAACACAGAGTTTGTCTTCTCACCGCATTCCATTTCGCGTGTAACTCTCCCGTGCGTAAATTTCCACGCTCGTTAAAAATTAGAGCCGATACAAGCGCGCGAGGAAGACATAAATTATCGGAATTGGAAAGTTGTTAAAATCGAGCGTTTAGCAATAACATCGTGCGTAAACCTGTTACGGCCGCGACCAATGGGAGGGGTGACTTTAAAAAAAATCCGAATGTTAAATTCTTGCGCTATATCGTGGTCCTCCGCAGCTTTGCGCTAACGAGCTTACGAGTTCCCAAATATTTTCGTAAGTCAAATCTCGCAAAGGTAAGGTCGGAAACGATATACCTGCGGGGGCCGCGGGTTAAACTTGCGGAATCGAAAGATATGCCGACGTAATCCCTCGGTTCGCACGAATGCAACGCGTACTCGTGAAGTTCGCGAAACGCATTTTCTAACCACTCTTACACGTTTGCTCCTTCGGGTATCGGACGAATACGGAAACTAATTTCCCGTCCTTTCTACACCAAAAGTTCTAAAGCGACGCACGTTTTCCGCCAACATTATTAAATATCTAAAATTACCATCAGGCTCTTGATTCGCTATTTCTTCCTCCGCTTCTTCTTCTTCTTCCTCTTGTCCACCAGCAGCCTCTAAATGTCGCTCTTCGTCGGAAGTTTCCTCAGCGGAGCGGGTTTGGGAATCTTCTTGTTGTATTCTGACGTTCCTTCCCCCACCACTCTGTACTGTGAGAAATAAAAATTATATTAACAAAATAAAATATTTAATAAAATATTACTCTCTTACGTTTGAATTTTTATTTTTATTATAATGTGAAAATGTTGTTATTAATAATAATTATGTTAAGTTCACTTACGTTTTAATATTCTTTTACCGGGGTATTTGTATCACGCTGCGAGGGTTAATACTCCGGTGAATATGAAATTTCGGGCGCGATGTTAGGAGAGAAAGAAATTCCTAATAAAATTTTATTTTAATTAAAATAAACAAAAAATTTAAACGTAGGAGAAGATTAAGTATAAAATATGAAATTATTACCTTCCTCGCCCATCTCCCCGCTATTTTCTTCTTCTTCTTCTTCTTCTACAGAAAACGTGGCGTTGTTATTTTCATCTTCCACTTCTTCTTCATCTCCCGTTTGTTCTTCTCGATCTTCCGGCTCTTCTTCTTCATCTTCCGTTTTGCTCTATTTCTTCTTCTTCCAACTCTTCATCTTCCTCCTCCTCCTCCTCCTCCTCCACTTCCTCCTCCAGCTCCTCTTCATCTTCCGAAATCGTGTTGTGTTTATTTCCTCGTCGATTTCCTCCCCCAGTTCTCGCTCCTCTACGACCACGTTTTCATTCGCCGCGTCATCTAATATTCATCGGTCATATATTATTAGTATTTCACATAATTAAAAAATCTTTTGTGTTGATATATAGCACTGTAGTATTTTTCTTACTTACTTTCAATCGGAGTAAATATGGCCGCCTCATCGAACGGACTTACTTCGCGAACCCGCACCTCTTCCACGTCGTTATCACTTCGGCTAAATCAATAACCGGGTGTTCCAGCTCCGGCGTTAACACGATGCGTGCACGGCCTGGAACGTATATTATTTTTATTAAAAAATTTCCTGTTTAATATAATGTTTTCTAGCAGCGCGATATAATTTATGATGTTAAAAACTTACGCAAAGGTCCGGGCTCCGGCGAAGAATCTGCTCGTCGTCTTCTATTTAACCTTAATCTAAGTGATACGGGGCGATTCTCTAGTACGCGCAACCGGTTTCCTGTAACGCGTGCGACAGGACGTACGAAAGCTAAAGTTTTAGCGATTTAAATAATTGGGGTAGTTTTAATTAATTTTTATTTATAATTAAGTGTAAAAAAAAAAATAAAAACTTACCATTATTATCTTCTCCCCGGAGAACTCGATGAAAATGTAGGAGGAGATATTCTATGTGACCTGCTGCGTCGTTTTCTTTCTCACCACCAAAATAGTATCGCGACTCGATCACCTCACCCGCGATAATCACTAATTCGCGAAAAACACTAAAATGTCCTAGTCGGAATAATACCGCTAGCACAGCGTTGGGACATTTCCCCGCGAATTTTCCAAAAATATTGAAGCATTTGTCTTCACTCGCGCATGTTAATTCATATATATACTTGGAAAAATTTTTTCCGCATAAACTCTGCGCTAGTGATAGATAGACAAATTTCAATTACTTTTTTCAAACTCATTATTTGAAATTTAATAGTACACTTGCGTCGAATACGTGAGTACGCGAGAGACAAAATTCAAAAATGTAGCTAGCTAACTTAACTCCGAGAGCCGTATTTATACGTTTTTGGAAATCAAAATGGTGGATTTTCAGGTAACTTTTTCGATTTATTTTATCTTTTTTATCTTTTTTCTCATAGACGTGTATTCTTACCCATGTTTTATATATATATATATATATATATATGGTAATCTTTACTTAGATACAGAAAATATTTAATCTAGGGCGATATTTACTTAATTACGAAAAGTTTATAGAAATCAAGATGAGGAATTTTCAGGTATCTTTTCTCGATTTTATTTTATCTTTTTTATCTTTTTTTTATCTTTTTTTCTCATAGCCGTGTATTTTTACCCATGTTTTATATATATATCTATATATCTATATATATATATATATGGTAATATTTACTTAGATACAAAAAATATTTAATCTAGGACGTTATTTACTTAGTTACAAAAAGTTTATAGAAATCAAGATGAGGAATTTTCAGGTATCTTTTCTCGATAGCGATAGGAATTTTATATTTTCTCTGAAGTCAGATTTAAAATTATATCGTTTATATTGCTTAAAAAATTCCTTTCCCACATTAATAATTATATCGTTTATATTGTTTAAAAAATTCCCCTCCCACATAATTTTTATTATACTACGCATGCATTTTCTCCCTATCACTTTATTGTTTAAAAAATTCCCCTTCCACATTAAAAATTATATTATTTATATTGTTTAAAATATCCCTTCCTCATAATTTTTATTTATCTACGCATACATTTTCTCCCTACCACTTTTCTCTTTTATCTTCCTTCTTATAAATTTTCTTGAAAATCTTCGCTCACTCGTCTTTCATCGTCTGGACTTTCAAGTTCGTTAGTAAAAAAGTTTGTTAGTAAAAAGTTCTCGATTTTTCGATTTTTGCGTGTCTTTGATTATTATATCTTTGATTTTCTACGCGGTAGCAACTACCATGAACAATCTTAAGAAAATCGAGCAACAACCACGTATGTTGCTGTCAACAACATACGGATTGAATTCATCCTACACGAAGAAAATTCAAGTGGGTCTTATGACGGAAGACAACGTCGAACTGGATTTTCTGCCTGTTGTTAAATTAACATCTCACGGAGCTGTAGGAATTTGCTTCGACATGGAATCGTGGCAAAAATTTCAAGAAAACATGAAAACGATGTCGAGCTACTTAAACGGTGATAAAATTAATTTGAGCTCGATCATCTTTAACAAGATAATTGTAAATTTCACTACCGCATATGGAGCTAGAGCCATACTAATAACATATCGTGAAAACGAGCAAGAAGATCTTTCTTCCGAGACTGTGGAGGATACGAACGAAAACGGACCGAAGGCGAAGAAACGTAAAACTTACAACATTGCGATAGTCATGCAGAGAACGACTTTTCAAGGTGTAGAAAATATAGTTGATTGTGTGAACGCTAATTTAAATCGTCTAAATTTTATTTCAACTAATGTCAACGAATGTGCTCGATATTTAATTAACGAAATACAGTTAAATCTTCCTGTCAACGGTAGCATTAATAACAGTATCGTGAAACTCACGATCAGAGGTAACAGTAAGGAAATAGAACGTAATGTACGTACCCAACTGAAAGATTTAAATTTCTCGATGTATACTTTGAGATAACATTTTTAGAAATAATTTCACTTTATTTCGAACAAATTGTACATACAATTATATCAAAACGTAAATTTTAATAATTATTCGACGAATATTGTTTAGGATTCAGAAAAATTTGCCGCGCTCGATCGAACGAAAATTCACGAACAGTCGAGAATTTAAGTGAAAGCAATTGCCGCGGGCCTAACACGGCAGCACCTCGCGGCACGCACCGCGGGAAGCGCCGCGGAAGCAAATTTTCGGCCAATTAGCGCGTTCCGCGTGTACCCCTCGCGATCAGGCGGTCGATAGCGTGATCGATGAGGGTAGCATTCCGTCGGGGACAGTCGTCGCGGAGAGAGAGCCGGCGTTGGTCGCAAGTCAGACCAAAGAATTCGCGTTACGGTGTAATAAGTGCGTGAATGTATTATCGCGACAAATACGAACAGATTTGCGCGGTATTGTGTGACATATCGAGAGTGAAGAGTTAACGGGTAATCGGATCTCGTTCGCGACGCAACATACACGTTCTCGCGACGAATTCGCCATTGTCTCGTGCATGCTACGTGCACGTGATCGAACATTACGAGTATTCGGATCCTGCTGGAGGATTCACTGCGATATTCGCGTATCGGTGAATGCATGTCGTGCATTCTCTCTCTCGCTCGTTCTCTCTCTCTCTCTCTCTCTCTCTCTCTCTCTCTCTCTCCCGCGCTCTCTCTCACAATTGTCGTAGTACGCCGTCGCGACGAACTCGCCGTCGTATTGTGCACGCTGCGTACACGTGATCGACTCCTGCGAATATTCGAATCCTTCTGGAGGATTCTGTGTGATAGTTAATTGCATATAAATGCACGTGATCGAACATTACGAATATTCGGATCCTGCTGGAGGATTGAATGTCACATAATTGAAGACAATTATTAAGTCGCGTCAAATCATATGTGCGCGTGTTCGATAAATTATAACGGTCGTCCACAAGAGGACAAATTTGTTGTTGTACGATTCGCGATCGTGACTTTCAAATAAGACATTGTTTTCTCTTGCGACAAAAAACATTGGTGTCGATATCGAACAAACAGTTTTTTCTTTTGTGATCGCGAGCTTCGAAACGTGTACAGCAAACGCTTTCGATTCTCATATCGAGTTTTTGTTCTTTTTTTCTTTGATTTGTTTGTGTCAAGTCCAGGTGACTTTCTGACATGTGAAATAATAAATTGATCTGTTTTTGTTCATCAACTTCAAGACTTCTTTTCAATTCGGCTTCCTACGTAAATCATCAATCTCAGCGCACACATGGGTGCGCGATCACCCTATTAAGATACAGTCCACTCAACAATTATCCTATTGTCCATCCATCACATCTCTCATGAGATTCCTATGATTTCTTTCCAATAAAAAAAAAAAAAAAACGGGTGAAGGATTTGAGAGGCGGCGCGCGAGACGCGGCCCTAAAAAGGCCGAGCATGCTCGTTCGCCGCAGCTTTGCGTCGGACCACGGTTCAAGCCGCGCGTTCGCAACATTTGGTCCTTCGAGCCGGATTTGAGATTGGTGACGAATTGAAAAGTGAAAAACTCAAGTAAAAAACACAGTGACATTGCAAGTACATTCAAAATCGGACATCATCAAACGCTATCAGTGCATTCAAAGAGAGTGACAGCTCGGTTCGTAAAAGACTAATTTGATTAAATTCAGTATCGTTGAAACTTCATTTGATTAAATTCAGTGTCGTTGAAACCTCAGTTGATTAAATTCAGTGTCAAAATGGAAGAAGCTCTCGCAAATCAACAAACTGCTTGCTATTCAGTTGCTCGAGCTCTCGACAATTTTAAGAAGATCGGTCGGTCAAATCTGACGGCCGCCAAAATTCGCTCGCGAATGACGAGCTTACAAGACACGTGGACACAATGTGTACACAATCACGCGACACTGCTGCAGCTTGTTCCTGACGAGAAGCAAGTTTCAATTCACTACTTCAAAAAGGAGACCTTCGCCTTCCACGAGGACCTCTATCAGGCAGCTATGGACTACATGAACGAGTGCTTGGAGGAGCTGGTTCCAGTCGTAAGTCGTGAAACCTCTTTCAACGCTTCGTTCGCGCATACAGACTCTGCGTCATTATCGGTCAAACATCTTCCTCCCATCAAATTGCCGCCGTTCACCGGTAAGATTGAGGAGTGGGAGACTTTTCGCGATCGGTTTCAATCGCTTATTATAGACAATCGCGAATTATCGAACTTCAGTCGCATGCATTTTTTAGTGTCAAGTTTAACAGGCTCAGCTCGCGATGCGATATCAGGTATTAAAGTCACCGCGGATAACTTCTCGGTTGCGTGGAAAGCATTAACAGCGCGTTTTGAAAATAAGCGCCGATTAATTGAGACTCACATTTCGAATTTGTATAATCTTCCGAAAATGACTCGTGAGTCAGCTGTCGAGCTTCACGCCTTACGCGATAAAGCCGAACAAGCGATCTCAACATTGCAACGTCTTAATCGTTCGCCGGACGATATAGTCAGCGACATGTTAGTTTATTTTCTCTCTCAGAAGTTCGATCCCGCCACGCGCCGTGCGTGGAAGTTAAAAACGAGCGATATCGAAAATCCGCCAACATACAAAGAAGTATTAAAATTTATTTCGTCGCGTGCTCTCGCGTTAGAGGAACTTCACCCTCGCGATAACGACAAGACCAAGTCACATGCGAAAGTGACTAGCGCAACAGCGACTGCGTCATCTAATATAGTGTGTTCAATGTGCAAGCAATCGCACATTCTCTCAAAATGTCCGCAATTTGTAGCAAAGAGTCCGATTCAGCGACGCGAATTGGTTAAGAAATTTCGACGATGTTTTAATTGTTTGAGTGATAAACACATGTCGATCAATTGTCAAAGTAATTTCACATGTCGAACATGTAATAAACGACATCATTCTATGATTCATCTCGATTCGGACTCATTGCAACAAGTTACAAATGCGAACAATACGTCAAACGCGAATGACGTCATCGACAACGTGCCTAACGTTACGGCACTCTCATCAGTTACAATGACAACTGCGCCGACTCCTGTTGTCTTATCTACTGCAAAGGTGAATTTGCAGGCGCCTTCTGGACGCTCATTGGTTGTCAGAGCCTTGATTGACGGTGGATCAGAGCTCACGTTTGTGACGGAGCGCGTTGCTCAAATATTACGTCTTAAGCGTATACGAACGCTTACTTCAACGTCGGGAATAAGCTACGCTGACACCGGTACATGCCGATCTGCGGCTCTGATTCACATCACTCCTCGCAAAAAATCGAAACCAAGGTTCACAACGGTTGCCTATATTATGAAGGCATTAACGAGGTATGCTCCCAAAAACGCTTCGCAATCGCAAGATTGGAAACATATTTCCAATCTAGAATTGGCTGACGATAATCCTACCGGATCAACACCGATTGATCTCATAATAGGATCCGATTTATATAATCACGTACTCGTTCACGTACGTAACGGACCGCTCGGTCAACCAGGTGCAATTGAATCGCATTTCGGATGGATCCTATCCGGAACAACCTCTATCCCGAATCACGTGACACAACCCTCTCATGTGGTAACTTCAACTCTCGTAATTCCGCCTGTTGAGGATGCGAGTCGCGTCGTGCAATCAGCTCAGTTAAATCAACGTTACAGTGTTGTCGCTCATTGTTGTTCTCTCGAAAATCAATTGTCTAAATTCTGGGAGGCAGAAGAAACACCTCAATCAATTGAAATGTCTCCAGATGACGAACAATGCGAAGAACATTTCAAACAAACGCATTCGAGAACATCGGATGGGAGATATATCGTGCGTCTGCCGTTTCGAAACGGCCCACCCATCGAAATCGGTGAATCTCGCGAAATAGCCGCGCGTCGGCTTTCGTCGTTACTTCGGAGAATTAATAATCAACCTGCGATTAAGCAGGAGTATTCTGAGTTCATGAGCGAATACGCACAGTTGAATCATATGAAAGCAATCGCACCGGTGGATTCAGTAAATTCACAAGTCGTGTACATCCCTCATCATCCGGTCATTCGAGAGACTAGTTCGACAACTCGGTTGAGAGTCGTATTTGACGCCTCATGCACAACCTCTAACGGTACCTCGCTCAATTCTCACATGTTTACTGGGCCTAAACTACAGTTAGATCTGCAATCGGTTTTATTACGTTGGCGACAGCACAAATACGTTTACTCCGCAGACATAGCAAAAATGTATCGACAAATATTGGTCGACTCGCGAGATAGAGATTATCAACGCATCCTATGGATAGATGAAAATTCGAATATTCAAGAACATCAACTCCTTACGGTAACATACGGTACGGCTTCCGCACCGTTTTTAGCTCTTCGAGTCATTAATCAGTTAAACGATGATGAAGGAAGCTCGTTTCCACTAGCATCTGCGGTTTTAAGCGAGAACGTCTATGTGGACGACGTGCTGTTTGGGGCCGAAGATATGCCTCTCCTTAAACAGACTCGAGATCAAGTTTGCAAATTGTTGAAACGCGGTGGATTCGATCTTCGCAAATGGGCGAGTAACAAACCGGAGTTGCTCTCAGATATTTCATCGGATCATCACGGGCTCGCACAGCTTAAATTATTCGAGACTGACAACAATCTGAAGGTTCTCGGTATTTTTTGGAATCCGACGCACGATTGTTTCCAGTTTCAAATTGAATTACCACAGACTCTCCCTTCTACAAAACGAACGATTCTCTCTACCATAGCCAGAATATTCGATCCACTTGGATGGGTCACACCCGTGGTTCTCAAAGCGAAAGTTTTTATGCAGAAATTATGGCGACACAAAGTAGGCTGGGACGACAATCTCTCAGAAGATCTCCTTTTACAATGGAGCGTGATTTATAAATCACTTCCTTACATCAAAAGCATAAAACTTAGTCGCTGGATTGGATGCGATTCAGATACCAAGAGCATCGAGTTACACGGTTTCGCGGATGCTTCCCAAGTAGCTTACGCCGCAGTAGTTTTTTTGAGAGTCACAACATTATCCGGTCATACAACTGTTTCGCTCCTCGCTGGGCGATCCAAAGTCGCGCCTATCAAACCGCTGACAATCCCTCAATTAGAATTGTCAGCTGCGGTCTTATTAGCGCGCCTAATTGAATTCATCAGAAAATCTCTTCATTTCACGAAAATGCCAGTCCATTGTTGGACAGATTCGAGTATTGTGCTTGCTTGGTTAAACAAGCACCCATCTCATTGGAAAACTTTCGTCTCGCATCGCGTAACAGAGATTCAAACACGAGTATCTGATGGCATTTGGCATCATGTCAGTACACATGAAAATCCCGCTGACTGTGCATCTCGCGGTTTACTCGGCACAGAATTAAGCGCCTTCGACATTTGGTGGCGCGGACCTTCATGGTTGAGTCTTAAACAGGATGATTGGCCCACATTCACAATAACGCCGATAGACGAAACACAGTTAGAAGAAAAACCGTGTCAAGTGCATCAAGTGAACGCTAATGAACCGTGGAATCTCACTACTCGATATTCATGGTGGCCAAAATTGATACGTATTACCGCCTACATTTACCGTTTCATAAGGAAGTGTAGAAAGAAACACACAATAGGATCGAACAACAAGTCTCAATCTCACGCTCTTACTACAGTTGAATTCAACGAAGCACGAAACTTCTGGCTGAACTTCATTCAGTTAGAACTATTCGAAAACGAGCTCCATAATTTAAAGTCAAACAAACCGTTGCCTACTCACAGTCCAATTCTCTCATTAAATCCGTTCCTGGATTCTGACGGTCTAATTCGCGTTGGGGGGCGATTAGAACACTCGTCATTATCTTTCCAGTCCAAGCATCCAATCTTATTAGCCAACCATACGATCACTACTATGATCATCCGTTATACGCATGTTGTATCTCTCCATGCCGGTCTTCAATCCACTCTTTCAAAACTTAGACAAGAGTTTTGGATTTTGAGAGCAAGAAGTCTAGTAAAGTCGGTTATTTATAAATGTGTTCCGTGTACAAGAGAAAAGGCTCAAGTAGCTAGTCAGCTGATGGGCCAGCTACCTACAAGTCGTGTTTCGGCGCCCTCTCGAGCGTTTCTACATAGCGGTGTCGACTACGCCGGACCAGTCTTCACACGTGCTTCAGCCGGCCGAGGAATTACCTCGCGAAAGGCCTACATAGCACTTTTTATTTGTTTAGCCACACGCGCTATTCATCTCGAACTGGTTAGTGATTACTCGACTGCTGCCTTTCTTAACGCTTTTCAAAGATTTTGTGCGCGACGTGGATTACCAGAGGTCATGTACTCGGACAATGGCACTACGTTCGCAGGAGCAGACAAGGAGTTGTCGCAAGCGTATCGAGACGCTCAAAGCGATGTTAACTTTCTCAACTTCATCGTGTCAGATAACATCACATGGAGTTTTATCCCTCCCCATGCTCCACACTTCGGTGGATTGTGGGAGGCAGGGGTCAAAAGCGTTAAATACCACCTTCGTAGGATATTAGGAAATCACACCCTCACTTTCGAGGAACTTACTACCGTGCTTTGTAAAGTTGAAGCATGCTTAAATTCAAGGCCCCTGTGCCCATTGACTGATTCGATTGACGATTTTGAAGTGCTCACTCCGGGTCACTTTTTGATTGGATCGGCAATCACAATCAATCCAGAACCTTCTGTTCTGCAAATCAATGAAAACAGACTGTCACGGTGGCAGTTGTTGCGACAGATCACGGAGCGTTTTTGGAAGCATTGGCACGCCGACTATATTAACACGCTTCAACAGCGAACTAAGTGGCGAAAGGCAAAGTCACTTATCCATATCGGTTCCATGGTTCTGATTCAAAATCCTCTTCTTCCTCCTTGCAAATGGGAACTCGGACGCGTAATCCACTGTCAACCAGGCTCTGACGGATTAATTCGAGTAGTTTCCGTCAAAACAGCGAACTCGGAATATAAGCGTCCCATAACTAAGTTATGTGTGCTTCCAATCGACGTTGATTCTGACGATTCCATCGAGGATCAACCTCGAGTGTCAAGCAATTAGCGATAATTCTAGTGTAAGTTAATTATACGATTCTAATTCTAATTATGTTATAATTTATGTAGCAAGTAAGTCAAGTTTATGTTCATTAGTTAAGTCAAAGCGTGCAAGTAAAGTCGCCAAGGCGGGCGGCGCTTGCAATCCTAAGTTTAAGGTCGTGCGAATTAGTACGAACAGCGGATACTGTTGTTTACACGATCTGCGTTAAATGTTAAAATCCGTCCGCGATAACAACAGTGATCTTTAGAAGTCAACTTTAAGTCAATATTGTCAGCCGTTTCAGGTCTACAATTTCACTTTAGTGCGATCTGAGCGTAATCAGAAGTTACATCTCAGTATCTTATATATTGCATGGGATCAATCGTGACGAACAATCACACGCAATTAGTTTTCATTTAGCAAACCTCACTCACACGGGAGTGAACGATGCATCCTTGTGTAAGGTATACCGCGAGATCGAGTAGTTTCGAAATTCAAATTTCGAGGCGGGCGGTATGTTTAGGATTCAGAAAAATTTGCCGCGCTCGATCGAACGAAAATTCACGAACAGTCGAGAATTTAAGTGAAAGCAATTGCCGCGGGCCTAACACGGCAGCACCTCGCGGCACGCACCGCGGGAAGCGCCGCGGAAGCAAATTTTCGGCCAATTAGCGCGTTCCGCGTGTACCCCTCGCGATCAGGCGGTCGATAGCGTGATCGATGAGGGTAGCATTCCGTCGGGGACAGTCGTCGCGGAGAGAGAGCCGGCGTTGGTCGCAAGTCAGACCAAAGAATTCGCGTTACGGTGTAATAAGTGCGTGAATGTATTATCGCGACAAATACGAACAGATTTGCGCGGTATTGTGTGACATATCGAGAGTGAAGAGTTAACGGGTAATCGGATCTCGTTCGCGACGCAACATACACGTTCTCGCGACGAATTCGCCATTGTCTCGTGCATGCTACGTGCACGTGATCGAACATTACGAGTATTCGGATCCTGCTGGAGGATTCACTGCGATATTCGCGTATCGGTGAATGCATGTCGTGCATTCTCTCTCTCGCTCGTTCTCTCTCTCTCTCTCTCTCTCTCTCTCTCTCTCCCGCGCTCTCTCTCACAATTGTCGTAGTACGCCGTCGCGACGAACTCGCCGTCGTATTGTGCACGCTGCGTACACGTGATCGACTCCTGCGAATATTCGAATCCTTCTGGAGGATTCTGTGTGATAGTTAATTGCATATAAATGCACGTGATCGAACATTACGAATATTCGGATCCTGCTGGAGGATTGAATGTCACATAATTGAAGACAATTATTAAGTCGCGTCAAATCATATGTGCGCGTGTTCGATAAATTATAACGGTCGTCCACAAGAGGACAAATTTGTTGTTGTACGATTCGCGATCGTGACTTTCAAATAAGACATTGTTTTCTCTTGCGACAAAAAACATTGGTGTCGATATCGAACAAACAGTTTTTTCTTTTGTGATCGCGAGCTTCGAAACGTGTACAGCAAACGCTTTCGATTCTCATATCGAGTTTTTGTTCTTTTTTTCTTTGATTTGTTTGTGTCAAGTCCAGGTGACTTTCTGACATGTGAAATAATAAATTGATCTGTTTTTGTTCATCAACTTCAAGACTTCTTTTCAATTCGGCTTCCTACGTAAATCATCAATCTCAGCGCACACATGGGTGCGCGATCACCCTATTAAGATACAGTCCACTCAACAATTATCCTATTGTCCATCCATCACATCTCTCATGAGATTCCTATGATTTCTTTCCAATAAAAAAATAAAAAAACGGGTGAAGGATTTGAGAGGCGGCGCGCGAGACGCGGCCCTAAAAAGGCCGAGCATGCTCGTTCGCCGCAGCTTCGCGTCGGACCACGGTTCAAGCCGCGCGTTCGCAACAAATATTTTCTTGAAATGTTTGTGAATAATTTTGTTCTGTAAAAATATTTTAAATATAAATCATATTTGTACTTTTAAAACCATTGTTCAATTTTCTTTCACTTCCTCTTTCCAGAAATTTCCTCAACATCCATGTTTCTGTTTACCTTCATTAAGCAGCAAGTTATTTTAAAATAAAATTTTATCCGACATCTTTTCAACAATAAGCATTCTTTCTAATCTACGATGATGCATTATTTTTTTATCGTGACACGAGTCGAAATGCTCGCCAGTACAAATATTTGCGTGTTCTTTTTTTATTACCCTACGGCATTGTCAGTTACTACCTGCCACCGATCCCCGGTCGAACGCATGACGCTTTTCTTGGTCAAAATGTTTTTACCCCACCCCGTCTAATATCGACCATTTGATTCGACGAGCTATCCTTGCCATACGTATACCCTAACTGTTTTTACCCCACCCCGTCCAATATCGACCATTTGATTCGACGAGCTATCCTTGCCATACGTATACCCGTACCCCCTACCGTACCCTACGCAGCTTTAGCTTAAATACCTCATCTAATCCTTAGACTAGTAAGATCTCGTTTAGCTCAACATACTAGGACCCTGCTCGGAAACACGAAGGCCCCAGGTTCAAATCCAGAGGAAATCAGAAAAAATAAAAAAATAAAAAATTCTCATCCCCACCTTTCGGGGCCAGTCGCCATTTTTTTTCCCCAACACCCTCTCCCCCTACACCCACACTCGGAAAAACCAGACGCCGGTGGTGGGGGAAAGATAAGATAAGACTCGGCGCCAGACGGGTCGGTGGTGGGGGTTTGTTATGACGGGCCATAGTGCCCACTATACTACTTGTGTTCTAAAAATTTTTTAACATAGTTTTCCTTGCATAAATTAAATACGAAAAATCATCGGACTTACATCGAATCATTACGTCTTATAAAATAATTTCATCATAATATTATATCAATCAAAATTAATATTGGACGCTAGTGGTAAAAATAAACTTGGCAAAATTGATTTCGACGTAACTAGCAATTTTATTCAATACTTTCACGACGTTTCGACCATTTGGTTGTGGTCCTTATCAAGTGAAGCAATATTATATATTATTTTTTTAACAATATATAAAAAACAAATTATTTCTTGTGACAATACGTAAAAAATAAAGAAAGCATTTTCTAACATTACATACAAAATAAAAAACTTAATTTTTTTAATAATTATTTTCCAATATATGTAATTGGTTTTTTTTCTTAAAAATCAGTTAATAGTATTTGCATGGACAAAAGTTATTTATCATAATCTCTCTGTTTTATCTTGCTTAGTCGGGATACAGCATTGCTACATTTTTGTCTGATTGCTGTTTAAAAAGTTATTGAGTTACACTGAAATATTGAAAACATGTGCTGTAATAATGAAAGGTAAATAATTTATGGAGGAATTTAAATTTTATTAATAAAAATAATAATATTGATATTAACATGTACATCGTATTTTTTAATTATGAGAATATATGTAATGCATAACATTAAATCTATGCATTGTAAATTATTTGTATAAAACAAACAAAAGTTTTCCACGTGAAATTGTGTTAACTTCAATTGCTTCAAGACATTTTGGATTTAATAGTTATTTGTGTAACAAGTGCGGGAAGTTGACAATTGTACACGAGTGCGGAGTGAACGCACGAGCCGAAGGCGACTTTTTCGGACCGATATATTTTTCTCGTCTACACTTTAGGGGGGTAAAAAGTACCGAGAAATTCATATCTCCAATATGAGATTGTTTCTCAATGTTTTAGCAATGTCTAAGCAAAATAAATTTCGTGCTCGTATAGCGACTCGTATAGTTCTTAGTTATGATTTCATTTGACGAGCCGGCAACGATATTTGATAATATACATATATATACATATATATATATATATATATATATATATATATATATATATATAAATTGTTTATTGTTCCCTTTAGTCGGGTTACAATTTTCGAATACAATACTTATCACTAAATTTTTATTTCTAATATATACATCCTACACCTATTCCGATACACACACACACACGCTTTTTCGCTTACTCTTTTATCACTATTTCAACTTAACCTATCCTATTCTATATCTTATTTTCTATACTTATTCTTATATCTTACTCTAATCTTATTATTGGACCCTCGCTTCCGGTTTCCTTCTCGCATTGCTTTATGCATTCCTTTCCCCTCATTTCTTACTGCTTACTATTTCGCTCTCTCACTCTCTCGCTCCCTCTCTCTCTCTCTCTCCCTCCCTCTCTTTACCTCCATTCTCACCTCCACACTCACACTCACACCCCCCGCCCCCCCCACCCGACGAACACACTTCACGGCGCCCTACGTCTCCCGTTTGACCGTAAGACCACCAGAACCCTATCTGATGATCACAACAAGAGCAGGTGAGGGCAGGGACTAACAACCGAGCGAGTTAAAATAAGCTGGGTAACCGAGGGGCATAAGAAGGGAGTCGTGGACGGAGAGGATGCAAAAAAACACCGAGGTATTTATGATGTGGTTAAAACGGGTGAGGGGGGTGAAAAAATGGGTAACAGTGAGGCTCAGGTGACTGAGAAAGAGCTGGGGGGGGTTGGAATAGAAAGGGAGAAGGGGGAGTTGAGAGAGTAAGAGTGTTGGTGGCGTAGAGTTTCGAGCGAGGGGTTCGGCAAAGATTAGCGAATGTGGATCTGGAATGGAATATATGAAGCATATGGTTGGGGTGTGGTGGATGGATTTATAAGAGTAATTGTGCTGGAGAAGAGAAGGAAAGGTGGCTAAGTAGGTAGGTGAGAACTAGAAGTGAGGGGGGTGGAAAGGGATGGGAGGTGGGCCAGATGTGGTGAAAGGAAAAGGAAAAGCAAATAGGACTGGAGAAGTTGGGGTGAAAAGGATCATAAACGTGGGGGGGAAACTAAGCGCTCTCCCTCACACGCACTCTTAACTCCTACGCCTCCTGTTTCTGCTAACTTTTCTTCTCTCACTCCTCTAATTTTTCTCATCCACTTTCCCCTCTCCTCCTCACTCTAATATCTTTACACTCTCTCCCTCCAATCCTTTTTCTCCATCCTTCTCTCTCTTACCCTTTCCAATACTGTTTCCAGATTCTTCTTTCTCTCCTCTTCTCCCTCCTCTTTCTTCTCTTCCCCACACACGCTACATTTTCTCTTTTCTCCCCTTCCCAATATCGCCCGCTCCCCTCTCTCATTTCCTTCCTAAATCTTGCACTCTTTCATCTGTTATCTGCCCATCTTTTTGTCAGGTTTCTGGTCATCCCTTGCTTTTAATTTGTTATACCATGTATTATGTCTTGCTTCTCTATTTTCTCCCATCTTCCTCCTTCTTGTTTTGCTCTTTCTCTTCTCTATCATTAATTAAATTCTGTCATTCCCTCTTCCTTCTCCAAGGTTATTCCCTTCCTTCCATAAATCTTTTTCCTCAAAAGATTTTCTTTCCTCTTCCCATTTTGAAAGTTTTTTCTATTCATTTCTGCTCTCTCCTTTATTTCCGTAGCATAACCTCTGCTATCCCTCCTCCTTTTCCTTCTTCTAATTTCTCTCGTAGTTCCTCTTTTTCGCTCTCTCTCGCCCTCTCTCGCTTTCTCTCGCGTCTATCGCTCTCTCTTGCTCTCTACCGCTCTCTCGCGTTCTCTCGCTCTCTGCCCGCTCTCTCTCGCGTTCTCTCGCTCTCTCCCACTCTCTCTCGCGTTCTCTCGCTCTCTCTCGTCGTCTCTCGCTCTCTCTCGGTTTTTTTTCGCTCTTTCTCACTTTCTCTCGCTGTTTCTCGCCTTCTCTCGTTCTCTCTCGCTCTCTCGCTTTCTTCCGGTCTCTCGCTCTCTCCCGCTCTCTCTCGCGTTCTCTCGGCCTCTCTCGCTCTCTCTCGCTCCCTCTCGTCTTCTCTCACTCTCTCTCGGTTTTTTCGCTTTCTCTCGCTGTTTCTCGCTCTCTCTCGTTCTCTCCGCTTCCTCTCGCTTTCTTTCGCTTTCTCTCGCTCTCTCCCGCTTTGTATGCTCTCTCTCGCTTCTAAAAAAAACAGCGCAAGTTTTTTTTGTACTTTACATTTTTTTCTTTTTTTTTTATTTTTATTTTTTTTTTAAATAAAAATTTTTAAAATTCTCTCCAATTTAAAGTCGACCAACTGGAAATAATTATTTAAAAATTATTAAATTACAAGTTTCGGCTTATTGCAGCCCTTTAAAGAATAGAAAATCCAAAAAATAAATTTTCAAAAAAACCCCCAAAAAAATTAAACCATTTTTGATGAACGTAAATGACGGAATGGAGAAAAAAAGATTTTGGTTAGCAAAAATTGATGTGAAAATTTTTCTGTAAAGTAAAATATTTTTGTGCCATTTCGTCAGTTTACTTGTTATCAAAACAATGGTTTTTTGTGGGGGTTTGTGAAATTTGTTTGGGTTTTAATTATTTTTGAAAAGGGCTAAATAAACCCCCAAAATTGAATTTTAAAATTTTTTTTAAAAAAAATTTTTCCCCGGGCGATTTAAAATTGGGGAGAGATTTATTTTTTAGGGGACCTTTAAGGATTATCATTTTAAAAATTTTATTTAAACTTTAAATTTTTTGTAATTTCCTAAATTTAAGTTCCTATTTTTGTGCCTTATATTACCTTTTTGAATATACGTTAAATATATTTGATTAAATAATTATTTAGAGCTAAATAATTTATTTATTATATATATCTATTTATCTAAATATTTTATAAAAATATATAATAACTTTACAATGTATATACATTCCAGTTTTAAATAATTACATAATTATTCATGTATTTAAATATAAAGAGGAAGAAATATAATAGACTACTATATATCTATTTTACTGAATTGCTTTTTGTTCTTGTAGATATTATAAACGTTTTAAAAATAAAGCAATAATTATACATTTGTATCATTATAAGAAATTTATCTAAATATTATATATTATGTTGTCACTTACTTAGTGCAACTTTTTGATTTGACTACTTTTTGATGCTAATATTTTAACCTTTTTTCTCGTATTATCAATATAATTATTTAGCGCAATTTTTTGATTTCACTACTTTTTGATGCTAATATTTTAATTTTTTTCTAGTATTATTAACAAAAATAAAATATAATTTATAAATATAATTTTTGAGAAAATATTTTTGATAATGATTAATTTTTGCAAAGAATTATTTTGGCTATAAACATAATTTTTGAGAAGATTATATTTTTTATTATTATAAAGAACTATTTTTGCTGACGAAAGATATAACTTAGCGCTTTTTTTTTACATCTGTGATGTCTTTTTTTGTGGGATCATATTATAACATTATAATAATGTTTATTAATTGAAAATTAAATGGTTTATATGCTTTGCAGACTTGGTCAGTGATTGAATTTATCAATATAGAAGGCCAATCAAACGCTGTAGAAGTTGTACCAACCTCATGGATGACATTTACAAATGATCAAATAATGTGTAAATGGCCGGAAAAAAATGTTAGGAAATATATATTACGGAAAGAACCCCCAAAAGACAATTGGCAAAAATACATAGTGCAACTAATATTTCAAAGTAGTAAGTATTGTCATAAAAATATTGATAGTATATAATAAGATAATATCTTAATTAAACATGTTTTATATTAAAAAAATGACTTTTTTGTATTTAATATATCAAATCATAACTTCCCAATATTTATGAATACGGTTATGGAAAAGACTTATATAAATCATGTAATACAAATGTATGTATATATATAGACAATTAATAAAATAATTTGTAATTACAGATTCATATAAGGAAGCTATAGATGTTGTACATAAAAAAATTCGAACCGATACATCAGATACATCATGTTCGCAATTAGGCCGAGGGAAAAGAAAAAAGAAAACATTCCAACCAGTTACAGCAAACAACTTAAATGATGACGATTCAAATCCGCGAATGACACCATCTCCGTTAATGACTGTCATGGATTTGCATTTAGAAAATGAACAGTTGACAAATGGTATAACAATAAATAAATATATATATTATTTTTATAAATCTTTAACATTATTTTTTTAACTTGCAAATAAAGTAATGCTTAATAGTGTAATTTTTTATACATTTAGATTTGATTAATGATGATAACCAAAACTTGGACAAGGATATCGAAAATATGGATGAAACAGCAATAAACGTGAGTCAAAATAAAAAGAATAATATTGCCTCTGAAGACCATGTAACTTCTGATGAAGGTATAAACAAATAATTTTTGGTACAATAAGGTATTAAACAATACAAGTCGATTTTAAGTAATCCCGCTTAATATATATATAGTGTCTATTAATTTATTAATTTAATATTAAATAAATACAATAATGATACTAAAAATTTCCATTATTTAGATCCTAAAGATGCTGTTAATCCAGTAAATAATATGATACCAACCGATAACATTTTTGAAAATTTTCCAGCAGGTAATCATTCATATTTATTGTTCTTTTGTTTATAGTAATATAATTTGTAAATTTATATTTCAGAATATTGTTTCAATCCTGCAAAACACGATTGCGATTAAAAAATTATTGGAACAACAAAATGCATTTTTAAAGCAATTAGAGCGTACAAATAATTCGCTTCCACTGCTCTCAGCATCTGGTTCAAGCTGTAGTAGTACTTTTTCTCTTATTCCGAACAAACCTTTCAAGAAATTTACAAAATTACTTGATTTCGACATCGCATTAAAAACTAATGAGGAAGGACAAAAACAAATGGTAAAAATAGTCTACATTTCTTATTTCTTGTTTTTTGAATATTTAAGACAAAATTCAAGGTTCGAGCTGGTAAAATAATGTAAATGGTTAGAAAGAAATTGCTTTCAAAAGCAATTTTGATTGTTCAAGCTTGATTAAACTAGGATTATTTTATAACATTCATTATAATTTCATTGTACCATTGTTGAATATGCCAAAACTACTGATATCTATTTTTAAAAAATATATATTTAACCCTTTTTCCTTCTGACTAACTGACTTTAATTGAAATTAAACTAGACAAAAAGGATGCTCAATATTTACCAGAAAGGGCTCGAACAATTGTATATATATATATATATGTATTTACATTTTTTTCGTAGGAAACATTTGTCTATTTATTAGGAGGCACTTCTCCCCACGATCAAATAAAAGCTGGACTAGAAAAAATATTTACTAATAAATTGGGTACAAAATGTTCTTGGATGGGTCGCAAAGGCAACTTCGAAGTGAACACACTAATAATTATGGACATTTTAAAACGTATATAGAAATGTAAAAATATATAATTATAAAAAATTAATGCTTTAATAGCATAATAATTGTACCGGTACTATATTAACTTTTTTTTTGTTACATTTGTAGGATCGACTAGAAAACACTTTCCATTTTTGACAGATAAACAATTTCAGAACTATGTGTCAGCTTGGTTAAGGCACTCAAAAACGCGCTACGACAGAGAACTAGTATGTTTTACGTTTTACTTGTATATTTTAGTTTTCGATATAACAACATATTTATTATTACTTTTATTTTTTACAGGCAAAGCAACAACGTCAATAAGTTTTATCATTTTTTAAGTATCACAATAATAGTTACTTGTGTATTTAGTGTATTCATGAATTTTTTATTTTTACGTTAAAATCAAAGAGAAATTAATATTTTTATATTAAAATGTTGGCTTGTATTAAAATTATTTAGCGATAAATGAATGCAATTAGATGATAACTTATATATATTACTAAAACTTCTTATTGCCCACATTAACAGCACTGACCATATTAGTTGTGTTAGCGATTTGTGTTATTATGTATCTTATAAGTTAATTATATCCCCCATAGCAAAAAATGTCACAGTGACATCACAATAAGCTCACAATAGAGTCACAAGGTGACAAAAAAATGTAATGTCACTGTGATGTCATTGTGATATCATTAATCACAATTGAAGTGATATCATTGTAAAATGTCACATTGATATAACTAGTATATCACGAAATGTAACAATAAGGATAAAAAAATCTGTCATAGCAAGAAAATGTCACAGTGACATCATAAAGATGTTCTGCTGTGACGATAAAATATATATTTAATCGTCACAGCACAACATCTTTATGATGTTACAGTGATATCATCAAAAATGTCACATTGATATAACTAGTATATCACGAAATGTAACAATAATGATAAAAAATCTGTCATAGCAAGAAAATGTCACAGTGACATCATAAAGATATTGTTCTGTGACGAACAACAATTAAAATTAGAAAAATAAAGTTTAATTTATGATATATTTAATAAATAATTTATATTTATTTATTTATATTATTACTGCTATAACTAAATATATATTAGGGTGTCAAATTTAAAATAACACGTACACCACTTCAAATATCTCTTAAAATATTCATCAAATAAAGGGCATCATCTACTTTATGACCTCCTTTGAATCAAACAACTTTATTTGAAATATTTTTCTTTAAAATAGTCGCGTTCAGCAGAATGACTGCTAAGTTGTCATCTTGTCAAGACTTGACGTTGATTTGTTCTAAAAGTAAAAGAATCAACACGTCACCGTTAATGGACGCTACTTAATGTAACCTAATCTTACCTAATCCTAATGCAAGCGTGACCGTGTAGGCGCGTGCACGTTGCCCAAAACGCTCTGCAGCGTATACGCAGTCTGTTGGTGTACCAGCACGTGTTTTTTATTTGCATAAGAGGACATTTTGACTCAAAATAAGTGATCTCAGAAGATCACTTAGCAATAAGAAGTGATTTAACAAAGTGAAAAACATCAACATAAAAATTAAGGTTAGTATATACAATATTTTTTATCTTATGTTTGTCTTATATTTTTTTCATATTTATTGTAACAAGATATCTTTTTTTCATTGTATATGTATATTTAGGAAAAAAAATATATTTTGTGAAAAATATGGGTCGCAAACGAAAACACTCAATATTTTATAGTGCAAGACATAAACGAAGATTAGTTGCAAGAAACACAGTAACAGATATGAATATGATATCTCATCAGACTGATTCTGCGGATTCTATGGCAATAATTAATAATAATAATGATCAACTAATTGTGTTGATGAGAATGCTTCGTCTTTATGTGATTCTGATAAAGTATACTCAGATAGAAATCTAAATCAATATTATGATGAAAATAATATTAACTTTTTGAATGAAAATAATGCCTGTATGATACAAAATTACACGGATGCAAATAAGCTGCAAGCTATAGTCGATAACAATTATGAAAATCTGTGTTTAAATGATAACGAAACTTTTATACATGACATAAGTAAATGGGCTATTGAAGAAAAGATATCACTCAAATCACTCCGTCACCTTTTACAGATATTGCAAACACACACTAATTATACTTTGCCTAAAGATCCACGTACATTATTGCAAACTCCTAATCAACTGAAATTATACAAATTGAAAACGGAGATTACTGCCACTTAGGTCTCGAAAAAGCTCTTCTAAAAATTATTTAAGAACGTAAAAGATTGAATTTTGCTCTTGATATCATTCAATTATTTATAAATATTGATGGTTTACCTATATATAAGTCTTCCACAAAGAGTTTATGGCCAATATTATGTGCAGATAATATTATAAACAATGTATATGTCATTGCCTTATATTATGGTGAAGGAAAACCAAAAAATGCAAATGAGTTTTTTGAAAATGTTTGTAGGTGATGCTATTGCTTTTATAAATAATGGGATTGATTATGAGGGACAGATCATAAAAGTCGAAATTAAAGCAATAATTTGTGACGCTCCTGCTAAATCATTTATTTTAAATGTAAAAGGACACACTGGATATAATAGTTGCACTAAATGCATTATTGAAGGTGATAATATAGAAGGACATATATGTTTTCCATACACATCTAATATGATGTTACGTAATGATAAAGAATTTTTTACTGGATCTTATAATCTTGATTATCAAACTGGTGACACAATTTTAAAAAATATACCAAATCTAGGCTTAGTTACAAATGTGCCACTAGATTATATGCACCTGGTATGTTTGGGTGTTATGCGTAAACTTATTATGTTATGGCTTTCAGGACCACTTAAGATAAGATTATCAAATTCAGACAAAGAACAAATTTCTAAGAAACTAATAAAGTTACGCAATTATATTCCTTCTGATTTTGCTCGAAAACCAAGATCATTAAAGTATATCAAACATTGGAAAGCCACAGAATATCGGCAATTTTTATTATATACAGGTCCTATTATATTGAAAGGAATACTACAAGAAAATGTATATTTAAATTTTCTAACATTACATGTAGCAATCACAATTCTTGCACATCCTACTTTAACATATCAAACTTCTATTATAGAATATGCAGAAAATTTATTAAAACATTTTGTAAAATCATTTCAAGTTATCTACGGTTCTAAATATATTTCACATAATATTAATAATTTATTACATCTTGCTGCAGACCGTAAAACAATTTGGTGCTCTGGATAAATTTAGTGCATTTAAATTTGAGAATTATATGTCTACGTTAAAGAAATTAATTCGTAAAACTAACCAACCATTACAGCAATTAACAAGAAGATTTGCAGAAATTGAGACAATACATAATAATGAAACATTCAAAATATATTCAAATTCATACGATATGGAAAAATGTTTTACACGCTCTCATTGTGATGGTCCTATTACGAAAGATTTCATTTCTGTACAACAATATAAAATTTTTTGCAATAATCAATATTTATTAACTGTGATGATCCAAAAATAATTGCATTTCTTTTGAAAATGGACAAATAATGTCAATTTTAAATTTCATTAAATCTAATGACAATAAAATGTATGCTATTGGCAAAGTACTTGGTGTAGTGGAAGATTTATATACACAGCATATTTTGTCATTAACTTTAAATATTGGTATCATGTCTGAATATTCTCATCTTCAGACATGGGAGTTTGATAAAATTAGAGCAAAAATGTTGAAAATGCCTTATAAAAAAAATTATATTATATTTCCGATGTTACACACAACTGAATAATACATGTTTAATATTAATTTGCATTTGTAATTAAATAATTAAACGTAATTATAATACTCTAATATAAATTGCAAATATTATTATTATTATTATTATTATCGTCACATTTTTATCATATTATTTACATCATAGATTATTTATAATTTCAATGCTGATCAATTTTTATTTACAGTTATTATGGCGTATAATATTGTGGAGTTCGAAGATGGTTTACAAATTGTTCCTTCTGAATGGTTAACTGAAAATAATAAGGAATGTAAATGGCCATCATATACAAGTCAAATTAGATAAATAAAGCAATTATGAAAAGAATATTTCCTTCTGATGATTGGCAATTATATAAAATAATCCGTATTTTTGGTAGCTGCGGTTAGTAATATAAAAATGTATTTATTTTTTTATCAAAAATTATATAAATTAAAATTATAATATATGTATTAAAAGTATATATTAAAATTTAAATTTTAAGTGATATTTGATTATAAAATATATAAAAACAAAAATCTAATTTTTAATTTTTTTTTTTTTTAAAACTCCATCTTATCTCGACTAAGAGCCAAACGCGATGTTAATGCGACAAATTAATATTTAGAAATTTTTTTTTTTTTTTTTTTTTTTTTTTTTTTGGAAGCAGAGGAATTTGAATCCTATGGTTGGGATCTCAGAAATTCCCCTTGTTCCTTCTCTTAACATCCCCTGTAAGAAAAAGACGAGAAAAAATATTGGTCCGAAAGTTGGCTGAATCGGGAATCGAACCCGAGACCTTTTGCTTGCCGGGCGACTGCTCTTCTAACTTAGCTATTCAGACCCTTACAAATCAATATTTCTCTCAATGTTTATAAACCCCCCACCCCCCACCAAGGCGTCGTACCTGGTCTAAACGCAACAAAACATTAATAAGATATTTGTCAGTCAGCTCTCCTATTTTTTTTTTTTTTTTTTTTAAAACTCCATCTTCATCTCGACTAAGAGCCAAACGCGATGTTAATGCGACAAATTAATATTTAGAATTTTTTTTTTTTTTTTTTTTTTTGGAAACAGAGGAATTTGAATCCTAAGGTTGGGATCTCAGAAATTCCCCTTGTTCCTTCTCTTAACATCCCCTGTAAGAAAAAGACGAGAAAAATATTGGTCCGAAAGTTGGCTGAATCGGGAATCGAACCCGAGACCTTCCGCTTGCCGGGCGACTGCTCTTCTAATTTTTAATATTCAAAAATTTTATACGTTTTAGATACATATGATAAAGCTATAGACAAACTTAAATTAGCTGAACAAATATCCGATATAGATGGTGATGATGGAAATAACCTGAAAAAATCGAGATATCAACGAGCAAAACAAAAATACAGGTCATCTCCCGATAATTCTGATACAAGCGACACAAGCATCAATCCAACTTCACAAAACTCGCCAATCGATTAGAGTTAGAAATTTTTCCCTATACACCAAAAGCTTTAACAATAAATAGAGCAAAATCTGTGAAATAAAGACACCATTAATACAAGGTGATAAGAAAATGAATCGAGTAAAAAAAATTTCAAGTTCTTCTGATAATTCAGATAGAACTGACACAAGCAATGATTTAGATGAAGCTTCTAATATATCAAACGATTTAAATAAAAGCAACAATGACTTATGAAATAAAAAACCACTGATAAAAAATTATAAGAAAATAACTAAGCCTCCGATACAAATAAGTAATGAAAAAATAATTAATATTCAGTCTAAAAAGTCTGCAGTTACATATAGTAAATCTATAAGTTCACAAGACATCGAACAGCAAATAAAGATGACCTTGTTCCACAAAATTCAGATACAATATCTACATCCGACACAAAAACTGTATATGCTGAGATTGATGTAGGTAAAAATATATCTGTTATTAATTTTAAATTTTGTAAAAGCTTACCTAGATATATATATATATATATTATTAAAGTTTTAACTTTTTTATTTATATCACTGTAAACATATTTAAAATGGTATATAATTCGTAATATTTATATAATCTGACAATGAGTAGATATACAATAATATGTGTCAATTATTTTTGCAGATTTTCATAATTTAATTATCAGGAAACTAAATGCAGTATTGTTAAATCTTACAACAATTGATGAACGTTTATAAAGTTGGATAATCACATAAGAAAA
>NW_028190500.1:0-93488 GCF_048542155.1 Nylanderia fulva
CCTCGGAATTCTAACACGGAAAAACGCAAATAGTTCAATCTCTTAAAAATCTTGTGTCTCAAGAAATAACTTCGTAAATCCGTACAACAAAGTAGTCATTTAAACAATAATCAATTGAGAACACTTTCGATTTTACCAACATTACCGACGATATACCGACATACGTTCTTTACCGACGTTATCGACAATATACCAAACATACGTTCTTTTACCGACATTACCGACGATATACCGACATACGTTCTTTTACCGACGTTATCGACAATATACCGACATACGTTCTTTTACCGACATTACCAACCATATACCGACGAATGTTCTTTTACCAACGGTTATCGACACCTTACTGGCACCTTACCAGTGTTTTACTGAACAATTACCGATGGTTTTGCCGACGACTACTAACTTCTCGATAACTGCCGGGTTCACCAAAGATCTACGAGCGAATGACGCATTATCAATTCGATTACGCAACAAAACACAAATGTGCCCACTCACCCTTAGAGGTATAACTCCTCCTCCAGAAGTTAATCTCTTTGTACCGTTTGAACCCTTATTCTATTGCCAAGTTGGTTGTCGGGTACATCCATTTGAGACTAAGGCAGCTCTCTGGTTATCGCCGCTGTGTTTGGTTCCCTCCGTTTCTTGGGGGGTCCAGGCCGTTGCTTTCCGTTTTGGGCTGTAGCAGAATGGGAGCCCCGGCCTTTGATACTGGGGGTTGTTTGGTCTCTTTCGCCTTTTGTGCCGTCCTTCTCGATACCACCGTTGACCACTGCTGCTGCTGCTGCTGTTGATGTTGTTGTGGTTGTGGTGGGGCCGATTCCCTCAATTGGGGCTTACCTCCCTTATTTCTCTGCTCTCCATTCTCCTCTATTGTTTTTGACGTTTGGGGGAGAATTTATTTACGGAGACCCTCTCTATTTTCTTACCCTGGGCAGGGCGGGTCTTGCCGGTGGGTTTAGCGTTGTTGCTGGGACTGGTTCTGCCTTCCCTTTTTGGTGTGCAACTCCCTTTTGCTTTTTTGGCGCATTCTTTTGCGCTCTCTCAGCCTCCTTTTTTTTTTTTTTTTGGCTATAGCTGGGAATCGGGTTGCCCAGCCTTTGGTCCATTATGCGTTCGCATATGCCCTCCATCATGGCAATTAATGCATCCTGTTTTTGCCTCTCCTCGTTCCTCTCTTGGGAGGGTTGTTCGGTGATTTCGATCAATTTTCCTCTTGTTTGAGGGATCGGGGCTTGTTTCTCCTTCTTTCCTCTTCCTTTCTTTCCCTCTTCAAGTGGGGGGAAATCCTTTTCTTGGAAGATCTCCGATTTCCAATTGTCCACTTCCATTTTCTTCATCTCGGGAACTTTTGGGGGGACCCTATCCTTGGATAAAGGTGTCCTTCCAATAGTTCCTCCCCCCCGGGTTTTGGAGGGCTCCCCACTTGTTGACGGAAGTGGAGTTTCCGTGATCGGGTCCATCCCGATCGCTGAGATTCCCCCGTCTTCCGGTGGAGGCGAGTTTTCCCTAACCCATTCCTCTGTCCTTTTTCCTCGTTCTTGGAATAGGGAGAGATCTTGTTTCTCCCAGAGCGGTTTTTGGTGGGCTTCGGTATCAAGGGGCTTCCTTTTCTGTTGTTTAGTTTGTTCAACCATTCTGCGCAGTTGCGCGTTCTCCATTCTCAGGAGATGCATTTGGTGTTTCAGTTCGTTTATTTGTTCCACCACTTGCATTTCCGGCGGGTTTTGTGCTTTTAGCGCCAAGATCATTGCAGCCGCACACATGTCGGCCGCAGCATCCTTCGCCAGCTTTACTAGCGTACCCTTTACGTTCCCCGATTGTACGGCCATCTTGTATATGTCCGTACTTTTTTCGGAGATCATTGCTTCCAGGTCTAGTACCGGCGCATATCTGTACTCTTCCTCTTTTTCCTTGATTCTCTCAAGGAACTCCTTGTACGATTTGGTTTGCGCAGGTTTGATGAGAGGATCCAAAATGCCCTTTTCTTTCTGGATTTTCCCTCTCTTCTTCAGGGGGTTCCCCCCGAAAAAAATTGACCCCCAAACACCCCAAAGGGCCCCACCCCCCAAAATTTCCCCCGGGGGGGGGGAAAATTTTCCCTTAAGGGGGGGGGAATACCGCCCCCCGGGCCCCGATTCCGAGCCCCTTTACACACCCGTGTGGGTTTTGACCCCCACAGGGGGTTTTTTAGGGGTCCCGCCCCTCCGACAATGCGGGTACGCAGGGGGCGGCGCCCCCGGGGGGGGGCCCCCACGGCCGCTTTGGACGGGGGTCGCCGCTCCCCCCGGCCCTGCCAAAACCCCGCCAGGCCCCCCCCAGAAATTATGTGGGCGCCCCTCGTCGAAGGTTTTTCGAAAAAGGAAAGGCCTCTCCGGTCGGTCGGTCGGAAGAGGAAACGGCCCCCGACCGACCGGAGAAAAATTCTACTCTCGGCGCCGGGCCCCGCCTCGGAAACGCCCAAGCCCCCCCCGGCGGCAGGGGGGGGCCGCGGCCCCCCTCCGGGCTATGCCCCTTGGGAACCCCTCCGGGCTATCCCCTTGGGTAACCGCGGGGGCGCCCTTCTCCGCCATCCTCGGCCCGGATTGGGGAAACGTCGACGACCCGAGGATGGCAAGTCGCAGGGACGCTGGGACGAAAAGAAAGTTTCCCCAAACCCAGCCCCCCTTCGACCCCCCTCTCGCCGTCGAGCCCGGGCCTGGGAATATGTCCGAGGGCCTCGAGGGCCCCGCCCCGCGGGGTTTCCCCCTTGGGCATTTTGCCCCCTGGGAAAACCCCCCCGGGGCCGCCCCCGGGTGACCACGCTTTTGGCCGTCTGAAACCCCACAGCCCAAGGCCTCGGGGGACGCCCGACCCGGCCTGGGTGGGGCCCTTTCCCCCCCGGGACCCCGGGGGACGGGGACCCAGGCTACAAAGCCGGGAGCCCCCCAACCAGCACCCTGAGGAACCCCCCTGTCCTCGGGGGCCCGTTCCACAAGGGGCCCCAAGGACTATAAAAAAGGGGCCCTTCCGGGCAGACCCCCTTGGGAAAACCCCCGGGCAACCCCCTCGGGTGACCATGTCGGCCCTCCCCCGGGCCGGACCCCCCCCCGGGAAACCCTCTGGGTAGTCGCGCGGGGCACCCTCAAATGGGGCCCCCTGCCGCCAAACGCCCCCCTTTTCCACCCCCCAAAGGGAACCCCTAAACGAGCCCCCCCCCAGGAGGGAAAGGAGGGGGAAAAAACCCCCCCGGACGGCAAACCCCGCCTATGGGCAGGGTGCCGGGCCACAGAGCATGGTGGGAAGGGAGCGCCGAAGGGGCCTTTGCTTCCCTTTTCTCCTAACGGGGGCAGGCCCAACCGGGCGTTTGAATTTCGGGTCCCCAATCCCTTACCACATACGAGTGAAGCCTAACGGGGGGGGGCCCCCCGTCCCCCCCAAAAAAATTGGAAAATCTTCCACCCCCCAAGGAGAGCCCCCAGGGGAAGGAGGGCGGGGCCCCCCGGGCCCCCGGGGGCAGTGTCCCTCGAGGGGTTTACGGGTCGCTTTTTCCCCCCTTTCCCAAACCCTACCCCTTTTTGGGCAAAGGGTAAACCCCCTTTTAAACGGAAAGGCCGGGACCACAAAGGGGAAATAAGAAAAGTAAGACTCGAATCCCCCTTTGGGGTCTCCCTTTTCTAGGGTTTCCCCTTTTCCCCTTAAAGGGATATCGGACCCTTTTCCAGATCCCCCCTCTTTACCCTGGGCCCCGTGTCGGTTCACCGATGTTTATAGGGATGAACAATCCCCAATAGGCAGACTCTGTATTGGGGGAAAAGTCGCCCCCCCCCGTAAAACCCCTGGGAAAAAAAGACCCCTTCCCTTTTACAAGGCTCCACCCCCTTTGAGGGAAAAGTCCTTTTCCAAAGGGGTAAAAACTTTCCAGCAAAAAGGGGAAGGTGCGACCCACACGTACCCCTTTTGGGGTTTAAGGGGGCCTTCACAACCCCGGGCCCCAGGGGAAAATCTTTTTCCGCGGGGAGAAACGTGTGCCACTGTTCGGGCCCCATCCCACTTAGTACCAAGATGTTTCCAGGGCGGGGAAAATACCTCTTTTCCCCCCCCCCCTTCCCCGCGTTTTTTTATACGGGGGGAAAGCGGACTCCTTTTTGTATGTTTTCCCTGCCCCTTCGAGAAAGCTCGAAAAGCCTTTATACCCTCCCCTTTTTCCCCCCCTCCGAGTTTTTATAAGGGGGGAAAGGCCCGGCCCCCTTTTGGGTTTGGCGATGTCAGCCTCCAGGTTTGGGCCCCCTCCACTTGACACCCCCCGGCCCCGTTGGGCATCCGTGACCCCTGTCCCCAGTGTCCCTCCGTTTTTTCCAAAGGGCGAAGAACAGCCCTTTTCCCCCTGTTGCCTGAGCACCAGGGGAATCTCCCGGACTCCCGGTGGAGGGTCGCGATCAAACGCCCCTAGCCGCTCTCCGCATTTTTCAGGGGAGGGGGCCCCCCGTTCGGGAACCCCGGGAAATGTTTAAGCTTGGGGAAATTTCCCCCCCCGGCTCCCTCCGCGTTTTATAGGGAGGGGGAAGGCAGATCCTTTTTTGTATGATGTCGATCACTCGAGGTATTTTTCGAACATTATCACCCACCCCTACCCGTGTCCCCCCCCCTTTCCGCTTTTTTTTAAAAGAGGGGGAAGGGGGAAACCCCTGTTTCTGGCGATGTGACCCTCGGGGACATGTCCCGTCACTTGCCCTTTCACCGCGCCCCGAGGGGCCCATCCGTGACTCAAAGTAATGTATTTCCCCTTTTTTTCCCAAAAGGGAAAAAGACAAACCCTCTTTTTTCCCTTTTTCCAAAGCCCCGGGGGATTCAAAACCCGGCCCCCGGGGAGGGGCACGCGATCTAAGTCCCTAGTCCCCTCTTTTTTTTTTCCGGGGGAAGGCGGCCCCCCTTCCCTGTCGGGGTTTCGAAATCCGGAAAGTGTTTGCAAACAAAAACCCTTCCGCCCCGGTTACCCCCGGGTTTTTTAAAAAAGGGGAGAAAAAAAACCCCTGTTTGTATGAGTCTGTCACTGGAAAAACTCGAGCAACCCATAAATCACCCCTCCCCGGGTCCCCCCTCCGGGGTTTTTATACGAGGGGGAAAGGCGGCCCCCCTTTTTGCTGGCGAGGGTTCAGCCTCAGGAGCAGTCCGCCCACTTGAAAACCACCGCCCCCCGGTGGGAAACCCGGGGCCCTCGAAAAAATGATTCGAAGTAAGGTGCTTACGAATTTTCGGAGGATTAACCCCAACCTCACGCCCAACCCCCCTTCCCGAAACCCTTTAAAGGGTGAGAGGAAGACGGTCCCCGGAGCAAAACCCCCGGCGATCCAAAGGAAAAGGGCCACCCCAGATCACCCCCCCACGGCTCAAACCCCGCCGGTAAAAATAAATGCTACCCCGAGTCCCCCGGGGGAAAGCAAAAAAACCTACCCGTTATCCCCCATCCTGGAGATGAAATTCACTACGGGAGAGGGTTTTTTCCCGGGAGGCCCCCGGGTCCCAAAGCCTTTCCCCCCCAAGCCACCCCCCCCCGTGAGTGTTCCACAAGTAAAGGCCCCCCTTTGCCGTTACCCCTAAGTTTTGGGACTTAAAGCCAAGCTAGGGGGTTCCCCCCCTATGGACGGCTAATCCAAGGGGAAAAAGCTCTTTTCGGTTTCGCCCCTAGTGCGCCGCGGGGCCCCTTTTTAGATCCCCAGCCCCCCGGGGCCACGGTTTAAAGGGAAAATTGCCCCTCGCTCTACAGCTAAGGTTCGCCCGGCGTTCAAAGGGGTGCCGTGCACTCGGGGGAGGGGGGCCAAAAAAAAAACCCCCCCCCAAGGGCCCAAGATGTATGCGGTACACACACTTTCCCCCAAAAACCCTTTGGGCCCCGTTAGCCCCCGCGGGGGTACCTCGAGGGTTTCCAGCTCTCCCCCGCGTGGAGGTGGGGGGGGCACATGGCCGGCGTCCCTTTTCAATATGACCCCTGAAAACTTCCCCCCCCTCGAGCGGAAGTGGGTTCTCGGAAAACCCTTTTTTTCCCCCTGATCGTCCATTGTTTTCTCCGAAGTGATTCTTTTTGTTATTTTCCGGGTCCTCCTCCGGGCTTGTTTTTCCCAAAAAGCTTTTGGGTCTGTTTCTTGGGCTCCTTAACTGTTTGTACAGTTTTTTGGGAATGCTCATTCTCCACCCTAAAGGGCCCTTCTTGTTGCCTATTTCCGCAGCGGGACTTCTATTCCCCCGGCTATCGGTTTTTGGGGGCTCAAGCGAAAGGGAAAGCGTTGTTCCCGCGCAAAAAGTCCCTGTTGCCCTCCTTTCGCTTCCCTTTATAAAACGTCCCCTTTTTAGTTCCCCGAGCCCACTGTCACCTTGTAAATGCCCATAGTTTTGCCTGCACCATGGCTTCTAGGTCTCCTAGGGGGGCCTTTTTCAATTTTCCTCCGTCTTTTTTTTTCCCCCCCTTTTCCCCTAAGTACCTTTGTAGATTTTTTTTGGGGCGGATAAAACAGGGGAAATTTAGGATTTTTTCCTCGCTTTTGTCTCCCCCTTTCCTCCTTTTCCCTTTTGCCTTTTTGCAAATTTGGTTTAGAAAGACTCTCCCGGGGTTTAGGTGGGGCCTCTTCCCCGTTTTTCGGTCGTGTCGGGGGAAAAGGGGAATACTGCTTTTGGGGTTTAGCGCTTCCTTATTTTTTTTTTAAAACAGGTTTTTCGGGCATTTGTGCGCTTGCGAGATTTGCAATTTTGCTCCTGCGTCGCCCTGTTTTTGTTCGGGGTTTTTTGTCCTCAATTTTTTTGGCGTTATCCCTGCACCAGCCTTCGTTTTGGTTCTAAAAAAGGGAGTTATCCCTCTTTTTCCCTCTCCAGACTATGAAAGGGGCCCGGTGGGGTATTACTAAAGTTTGTTTACCCCTTCCCCCGGTGCTGACCGATTTTTTTCTCGACCTCGCCCTTTTTGGGCTTTTTTTCGGGGGAAGGGGTTTCTTAGTGGCCTTTTTTCCTCAAGCTTTGCATGCTCCCCCTTTGGGCCCCGTTTGGGAAGACTCGTGTTGAGTGGGGACCCCGTTTTTTAACGAGATTGGAGTTAATTCCTGCTTTTTTGAAAAGGTCTACCCTTTCCCCTAAGTTCCTTGTGATGTACGGTTTCCGATTGCTAGCCAAGGCATCGGGTTAAGTCACGTTGAATTTTCTTCATTGAAATCCGGATACTTTGGCACTGGCGCTGTCGTTTTTTTTTTTTTTTAAATTTTTTAAAACGGGGTTTGGGTTTTTCTTTTTTTCCATTTGAACTTTTCCCGTTTTTTTTCCTTTTTAAAATTTTGGGGGGGGGGTTAAAACGGTTTTCCCGATTGGGCAAAAAAATTTTCTTTTTTTCGGTAAAAAACCCGCAAAGCCCGATAAACGAGGGTACGTTTTTATTTTCCCGGGGGTTGTCGGAAAATTTTTTAAACCGCCCAAATTTTTCAAGGGACTGGCATTAAAAACTTTTTTTCCGGAAATAATTGTCCAAGGTATTTACCTTTTTTTGAAAAAATTCGCATTTGTCAAGGGTAGTTTAAAAATTTTGTTTCGTAGGCTTTTGAAATCTTCCGCGGGGTCTTTTGTTTGCCCTCAAAAAGGGAAATCCGTATATAACAATGTCGCGAGAAAAAAACGGGGAACTGGGGCTTTTTGGGTACCCCGGTTTAGCATGAGTTCATAAGTCGTTGGAAATTTGCAGGGGGCTTTTTTAAGCCCAAACGGTTTCTTTTAAAAATCGTAGTTCCGTAGGAGTCGGAAGGCTGTTTTATTTTTGTCGCGCTGGCCCCATGGGATCTGGTGATACTCAATGCGAGGTCGACGTCGAAAAAATATTTCGCTTTTCCCCCAGCTGTTTCCAAAAAATATGGGTAATTTTTTGGGCAGTGGAAAGGAATGCCTTATTTAAATTTCATTTAACTTCCGGAAATCGACAAATACTCTTAATCGCGGTTTGGGCCGTTGGTCAGCCTTTTTTGGCACTACTAAAAAACCGGTGCTTTCCACTGGCAAATGCTTGTACAAAAATTTCCCGTCTTTTAGCTTTTCCTTTTACTTGCTTGTTCATTTCTGTTTTGTTTTTCCCCCGGGAAGGCAAACGGTCTCACTTTGGCGGGTTAGGGTATGGGCCCGCGCGTGTTTACTTCGTTTTTTTAGTTTTGCTGTGCATGACAGTGGGTTCTCTGCTTATATAAAACACGAGGGTTATTTCTTCGCTTTTTTAAAGTATTTTTTTCCTTTCTTTCTCTTTTTAAATGTTTTGGGGTTTAATAATTGTAAAATTCGTTTGTCACCTTTAAAATAGATTCGGAGTCTCGTTTTTTTTATTGGTAAAACTCGTGCGGTTAATTCGAAAACGTCTTCTACGGTTACGAGGATTGTGGGGATTCGACCGGCTTATCCTTGTATTAAATTTTCATTTAGGTTTTCCCCCTGACATTGGTTTTTCTTTGGTTTTACCAAACATCGTTTCCCATTTTAATTCCGGGGGGGGCTTTTTTGGTCGAATAATCCCTGTCTTATTATGATTTTTTATCCGTGTAAATTGTTTCACTACCCCGGGGTTTTAAAATAAATTTTTTTATACGGTTTCCCAAATTTTAGGACGGGGTTTTTTGATTTGTAAAATTTGCGTTTTTTGTTAAACGCACGTGATTTCTGTTTTTTGGGAAAATCGATTCCCATAACTCGTCGTATTCCCTCGGGATCATCTTTTCCCAAGTAAATCCGGTGTTTTTCTTTTTTTCGTTTTAAAATCATTTCGCGTACATTTTCCCGATTTCTTTTCTTTATGACCGGTTTTTTCCCAAAGAGGGTTATTTTTTCATTTTAAATTTTTGGGTTCCCCGCCCTTCAGTGTTTTTACTTTTAAACAATGAAATTTGTAGCTCCCCAAATCGTAAAGCCCCAAAATTTTTTCTTTTCCCCGTTTTGCCTCTTGCATGAGCAGAGAATTCTATTTAAAAATCGCTCTCTTTCTCGGGGTTCGGCGCCCCGTGGTTTTCCCCCCTGATATTCGAGCGGGCGAGTCCTTTTTAACTTTTCCCCCACGCTCTCCGTCTTCACGCTGGACGTTTTAACCGGAAAATTTTTCTCCTGCCGGTTCTTTGATTACTATTTTTTTTAATTTCTTTTTCGGGTTTTTTTTGAAACCTCTGGTTTGTTTCGTGGGGGGGCGTCTTATTTTTTGGGGCCCCCCGTTTAATTCCCAAACCTTTTTTTGCGGTTGTCCACGCTTTTGCAAAAATTGGGAAAATGGTGGATACGGTGGGATTTTTCCGGGGGTTTTGGGGAGAAAAAGTTAACCCTTTCTTTCGACAGGGCCGCGTAAAGTCCGGGTTTTTTCCCCCTTAAAAACATTGTCCCTTTCTAGGTCCCATAAAATTTTTTTCCCCCTTGCGCCGGCTATCGCTTCTTGAAAGGGGTTTGTATATCGTTTTTGAGCGGGACGAGGAAAATCAAGCGGCCTTTTTAGCCCTAATTGAAAAATTTTAAAAACGTTTTTGTTTGGGTTGTTTGTAAGATAGGGGTTTTTTCTCTGGCTTGCCTGGGTTTTCCTTTTCCCCTATCATTGAATGTATAAAATTTTAGCGAGCGGGCGACGCGTTTCCCGAAAAATTTTTGCTGAAATCATTTTATTTTGCTTTAGTGGGAAATTTAATTCTAATTGTAATTTGGGGATACTTTGCTTGCTTTTGGGAGGGGAGGTCTCTAGTTTCGTTTTTAATTTTTTTAAATTTTGTAGGGCTCGCGTTTCCGGAAACTTCAAAGGCTTTTACCCTTTAAATTTTGTTTAAAAAGTATGCCTTGTTTTCAAGATTTTTCGTCTTTCCCGGGGGGGTGTTTTGATTTTATAAAGTGCATGCTTTTAGAAATTCCCGAAGGGGTTCGGATTTACCGTCCCAATTGGGGATTCATCATTCGCGCTTCCCTTTTTGAGGGGCCAAATTTTGGGGCCTGCAGGTTTTTCCGTCGATTTCTACGTCGCGTCAGTCCGTCCGTAAGTCATACGAGGTTGTAATCGGAATCCTGTCGTTTTTTTCTGTGTGTGTGATGTTTTGTTGCGGCTTTTATCCAAAACCATACTTTTGTTTAGGTATGTAGTTTCTGCATGTATAGTTTTTATTATTTAAACATTTGTGAAGTTTTTTCCCGGGCGCTACGACGGGGGGGGGTTGTTGTGGGGTGACGTCCCAAAATTTTGTCCCATTTGTACCGGGTTTTTCGGGGTTGCTTTTCGGGGATCTTAAACGCGGCTGGCGGAAAAAAATCGCGTCCGCGTTTGTATTTTTGCCATATTTATTTCGTTTTTAAATTTTTTCGGGGGTCGAATTTTTTCGGTCGTATGACCCCTTAAAAGAAAATTTTCTTTGCAAAGATACCCTACTCGGAGTTCGGCGGGAAAACGGGTTTTCCCCCCCCAATCAAAGCGGTTCGTTTTAGTTACTGAAAAGGGTGCTCGGATTTTCGCCCAATATACTTGCGTCAAAAAAAGTAAAAAAAATTCTCGGGCGTTTTTCCCTTCGGGGGTAATCGGTATATTTTTTTGACAATTTGCTTTTTCCCAAATTTCTAAAAAAACGCTTTCGAGGGGTTTTGCGCAGTTAAAGGAAAAAACCCCGTCGTTTAAACCCTACAGGTGGGACTATTTCCCCAAACCCCCCTTTTGGGTTTTTTTTAATCGCTTTTTCCCGGGGGGTTTTGTCACCTTCCGAATTTTACCCTCCAAATTTAAATTTGGACTTCCCGTATTACGGGGTCACATCGTTTTCGCTTAAAGGGTCGGCTGCAACTGCTGGCCCAAATCGTTTTCCCTGGGCTGATAACGGCCCGCCCGGGGTTGGGCTAGAACCCCGGGTCGTCGCTCGTTATGATGCGCCCGGCCCTGAGGGGTTTTCGTAGGTCGGCGTTGTCCTTGAACTGGCGAAACCTTTTGTTTTCTGGTGCTTATTTCCCCGGTTTCATGTTTATGTTGTCCGCTTTTTCGCTTCTCCTAGTCATAGTTCTGTGGTTTCTTCAGGGTTACTGACTTGCCCCCCCAACACCCGTTATAATTTATGTTTTACAGGTTTTCCCCCCGCTGTAAGGGTTTTGGGGACGGGCGTCGGCCCCGCGGTTGGGGATCTCACCGCTGCCACCAAAATTTTTGTGCCTCCGGGGGAAGGGGGGACCCGGGAAAAATTTTTTGTTTCAGTTTGACTGAAGGATGAGGATCCTAAGATTGGGGGGTCTCCCCTTTGTCAAATTTTCGGGGTTTTAAATTTAATAAAACTTTTTTTTTCCCCTTTTTTCTCGAGTTGGGTTTTAAATTTGTCTAATCCCACCCGGGTGGTTTTGTTAAATATGCCCCCCCCCCTCGGCAGTTAGTTACGGGGGATAGTTTGTATCGCCTTGTCTTTGATCGTAGTTAGGGTTTTAATTGCGACTTGGGGCTTTCGGAAATTTTTTAGCCCCCGAATTCATCGCCCCCTTCCGTTCGCGGTGGTTTTCCTGCCCCCTTTTTAAATTTTTTCCCGGGGAAGAAAGTAGAAAAGCTCTTTCATTTCCCAATTTTTTTTTCCCCACGCTTTTTTTCTAGGTGCAAGCGAAACAGGTTGATTTTCGCTTGCGATCCGCGGTTTTTTGATTTTAACCTTTTATTTCAAATTTCGTTTTTCGTTTTTTGCAAAAAAGCGCTTTGCGAGAGCGTGAGAACGTTTTAAATGATTGCATTTTAAAAAGCCGACTTTTCTAATTTTTTATTAAAACTATTTTTAAAATAAAATAGTATAGTCATTCGGGGCTAAACAGTGGGAAAAATAGTAAAAATTTTAACTCGTAAAAAAAAATTTAAAATTAAAAAAAAAATAATAATTGTGAGCAACCCAACTGGCTTTTTAAATTGATTTTTATTATTAATTGATGTCATATACAAAAAAGACAACGTTTCGACCCTTTAAATTTAGGTCCTTATCAAATCTAAAATTTTAAAAAAAAACCAAAAAATTCATACAAAAAATTTTAATTTTAAGAAGCAAAGCATAAACCAAGGGTTGTATAACAAATTTAAAAAATACCTTACAAAAAACTTTAATAAAATAATAATTTAAATTTTTTTATTTTACCCTTTCTATTAAATACTGGGGTTTAAGTAAAAAAGTTCAGTATGGGTGGTAAAAGCGAACAATTTAAAAAGCCTTTATTTTTAAACATAAATAGGGGTTTAAAATTTTCTGGTCTTTCTGGGAGGTTGATCGGGTGGGTTTCATTTTTTATAAAAAAAAAAAAGCAAAATTTTCTTTTTTTGGTTTTTGTCCCATGTTAAAAAAATTTAAAAGTTGTCCATTTTTAAAATCGTGCAAAAATCATTTTTAGTTTTGTTAAACATTTGGTTTCTGACATGTATTTTATATTATTAAAATGCTTCTTTAAATCCGAAATAATTTAAAGGGGTCCCTTTTTGTTTGTTCAATGGTTTTGTGGCGGGCACAGGAGGCGTTGCAGTAAACCCTTTTTAAACTATTTTGGTCCTATCGGCTTTAGGTTAAATTTGGGCTTTTTGCTTTAATAAAGTTCTAGTTTTTTTTGGAACGTATAAATAACACTTAAGCCCGTTTTTTTAGACTTCATAGTTTCGCTTAGGGTTTTTAACCCAAAGGCATTAAAAACAAGACGAATATCAAAAAACATTATTTTTTTCAACTACTTTTTGAGAATTTCTTTTAAAAAAAATGTTCTTATATAACAATTTAAAGCCATGACCCCTCCCGGAAAAAAAAATTGTTTTTACAAGATTTTTTTTAACCCTTTGTAAGTTCTCATTATTTAAAACCCTTATCTGAAAAACAAAATAGCGTGATCCCACTAAGTTTTTAATGGTTTTTTAACTTTGTATTTTAAAAGGATGTTTGAATAGTAGTTTAAATATCTACCGGAGAAAGGGGGGTTTTGGTACCAATTTTGTCAATTTGTTTGCCATTGTTTTCTAAAAACAATGTATCCAAAAAAGTATTCTTTTTATTTTTTTTGGTTTATTTTTGTTTAAATTTTCAAAAAGGTGGGTGGTAATTTTAAACGTTTGGGCAAAAAATATCAATTTTATTTTCTTGGGACCCCTGCAAAAATTTTCATCAAAAAACCCATAATAAATGAAATTTTCTGGCGATCAAGATTATTGAAATTGGGGGGGGGGGGGGGGAAAAAAAAAAAAAATTTTATAATAAAAAATATAAAAAAAATAAAAAAAAATTTAAAAAATAAAACAAAAAAAAAAATATAAAAAAAATAAAAAAATAAAAAAATAAAAAAAATTTAAATTTCAAAAAAAAACTTTTAAATTTACTCGTCGCCTTTTTTTCTCGCACGTTTAAACACGTCTCAGCATGTGTAATTCATGTGCCTTTTTTTTGAACCGAGGGGATTAATAATGAAAAACCCCCAGTTTAAAAACAGTCGACAGAGATGTCGTAAAAAAAGTTTCTAATAATTGAGGAACGCTTTAATTTTAAAAAAATTAGGGAAGGGGTTTGGGGAAAATTGTTCGAATTCTTGCAAAATATATATGGAGGGAAAAAAAAAAAAAGAATTATTTAAAAATAGTGAGGATAAAATTTTAATTTATAAGGGGTAAATCGAATTTCTAAAAAAATATAAAAAAATAATAATAATTGGTAAAGCTCATTTTTTAAAATATTAGGAGAAGGGGTAAATCGAATTCTTTCAAATATATATATGGAGGGAAAAAAAGAAATTTTTTAAAAAATAGTGAGGATAAAATTTAAAAATTATAAAAAGGGTTTTAAAACGAAATTTCCCAAAAATATTCTGGAAAAAAAAAAACAAAGAGAAATATTTAAAAAAGTGGAGAAAGGGAGTAAAAAGAATTCTTGAAATACGATTGCGTGAGAAATTTTTAAAAGTAGTGGGGGCCCAAAAAAAATTTTAGAAAAATCTGGGAGGGAGGGGGGGAGAAAAAACAAAAAAAGAATATATGTAACCCAAAATGTTTTTCAAGAAAAAGGATGAAATTTTCGCGATTGGCCGAACCCCCAAATTAAAAAATTTAAAAAACTTTTCAACGCGAAATTTTTTAAAAGGGTTTTTTTTCAAAAATAGGGGTAAAATGTAGGACTAACCTTTTTTAAAACAGGCACATCTTTTTATATATGGGCATCCAAGGTTTTCAATGGTTTAAAAAACCCCTGCTGCATTCCCCCATTATTTCGGCAACCTTTCCCCTTTTCGAGGCTTTTTACGTACACAGGAGAGGACCCCTTCTTTTATCGTCCCTTTTGTTTTTTTTTATGCCCAAAAATAGCTTCCGTGAATTCCCAAACGCTGAGCCATTTCCGGATGGAAATTTTTTTAAACCTCCCATTGTAAGCCGATGATGCTGAGTTAAACCCGAGGCCTGACGCCCTTTTCCCAAATTTTTAAAAACGCTCCATGGGACAGGGGAAAGCGAAGGGAAAAGTGCGAAAGGATAATCCTCTTTTCAGGGGTTTCGCCCTTCCCTTTACAAAATCTTTTTTATAGATAAATTTCCTTTCAGGGCGGGCAAACGTTTGGTTTCAGACATGATCTCTTTGATGTGAGTCAGTCGGATATTACGAGCTTCAGAATTACAATCTTGATTTGTATTCTCCTCCCCCTCTCTCAAAAGCTGTTGGGGTAAAAATTTTAAGTGATTTTTTCCCAACGTTGGTCAAAGGGGGGTAAAAGGGTCACGCGATGTGATTAAAACAATTTCTGTGGTTTTTATTAGGTATATTTTCTTTACACTCAAACTCAATTTTAATCCACCCGGGGGGCGCTCTTTACCGATTCGTTTTGTTTGAGAAAAAAGCGATAATCACAAAAAAGGAACCCTTTAAAGTGAAAAAACGAAACGGTGAGGGTCGGCTCGAGTACTGTATCCGTAATAATTTTTTTAGAAAAACCCGTGTCCAAAAGAAATTTAACCCATCTGTTTCTATCAAAATTTCCCGATTATATCGTCCCTACGGATAACCTTCCTTAAATTTAGAAGAGTTTCCGTTGGTTTTAAATTTTTCTTGGGCGAATCGGCTGTATTCTCGGGCAGAGGGTTTTTTCCCCCTTTTGTCTGCAGACAAAAAATTTCCCTATCGCGGCCCTTTTTCAGTTTAGTCGCGGTCTTAATGGGGGGCCCCCGCTGCTTGGTCGTACGCTGCAAAAGCGGAAAATTTTTAGATCCCACGAACGGCAACCCATGCGGGGGTAACGCCCCCTTTCCAAAAGCGCGCAGCAAATCGACAGCTTCTTAATCTCGCTCAACAACACGTGTGCAATTTTTCCATTGTATCTTGAATTGTTATCGCAGGGTCTTTGTGGGGAATCTCCATACAGAAAAATTATTGTCGTTGCGGGGCTCGTATTAAAATCAACTTTATGACGCGCATTAAATAACCAAAGCGTTTTAATCCTCCCCCAAAAACCCAGCAACATGTGGGGAGCGGCCCTCAAAAATTAAAATATCCATTTACAGTAGTCGGAAATATCCCCCCCTGCAAATTTTTCATAATCACCTTTTTTTTGGATTTACCCTTGTTAAAATAGTTTTTGACGATCCCTTAAAGGTCGTCACTAATTGCGGCCGGGGGCCCGACAGCCGCCCGAAAGGCCCAAACCGGACTTCCCCGGGGGCGTGCCCATCCCCCCCCGGGGGGGATTTCCCCGCCCCCAAAGCGAGAAAACGCCAAAGGGGGGAAAGCAAAGGGATATAAGCCCGGGTCGTCCGGGGAGCCGGACCCGTCCCGTCCCCGATCTTTAAACCCCAGCACCAGGGCCTTTTGGGTTTTCCCCGCCCACCAGATCCTAAAGACATTTAGGATAGGGATTGTACCCCCCTTCGGGGGCCTGAGATTCCCGGCGTTCGACGTTTGTGTACGACCGAAGGGGTGGGTTTTTAACCCCCTTTTCTGCCTGGAAGTGCCCGGCCCTTCGGTTTTCCCTTTTCTACGAACCCACCCCGGGGGGGGGATTTTTACATTCGCGCCTGGGAGTGCCCGGGCCCTTTGGTTTTCCCCTTTTCTACGGGTCGACGGAGGGGGGGGGGGTTTAACCCCTTTGGGGCCCCGGGAGTGGGCCCGGCCTTTTGGTTTCCTTTTCACGACCCACGGAGGGGGTTTGGGTTTTAAAAAACCCCCCTTTTTTGCCTGGGGGGGCCCGGCATTCGGTTTTCCGTGGGCCGGGCCCACGGAGGTGGGTTTTACCCCTCCGCTGCCTGGGGGGGAAACCCGTCGTTCCCGGGTCTCCCGGGAGCGGGACCGCGGGCCGCCGCCCGCGGACTTCGCGACCGAGGGGTTGTTCGTCCGTCTCGCGCGTTACTAATAAGTACCGTGTGAATAACAGTGTGCCCGTCTTCTAGGTTAAGTATGTACATAGTGTAAATAGTAATTGAATAAACCATTTGTAACGTTAAAACCGTGTACGCAAGTTTGGCCTTCCGCTCCCGAAACCTGGTTCCGGCGAGCCGTCCGAGGCGAACCAAAATCCGCACCGGTACAAGTTTTTCAGCAGACTTGTTATTCCCACATTTCTGTTGCGATCAATCTCCACACCATCAAGCTCATAGCGAATTTCGTCAAATATGAATGCGACGCAATTATTTCCCAGCGTCACATTAGATCCTTCAATTGGATGATTTATCCGCAGTTCTCCCGCGATGTAGAGGAAACTCTCATACGGCAACGTATACAGGGTGTCCGGTAATGGTTGCCTCAACCGTCGTGTGCAGGTAGAGTAAGTTAAACCGAATAGGAAAGTCCTCTACCGTTTTGCGATTTTCGCAATAATTATTGTCTTATTAAATAAAAAAGATCGGCCAATCTAAGCGCGCGACGAGATGAGACGGCCCCCTGTCACACGATACACGGCGCGCGGCAAAGAGGAGGGAGGAGCGAACGCGATGGCTACGAACGGCGCGTAACGCTAAAGCTCCGCGACAACTATTTTCTCTCTTTTTCCTTTTCATCTCACTTTCTTTACTAAAAACGAATCTTTTTATTTTCAAAATGGCATCTTGATTAATTATTGTAAAGTACAGTTTTGAAAAATTAATAATCGCATTGACATCATTTTCGACGATGTATCTCATTAAAATTTAACATGCATACAAAGCAAAATAAAGTCTGATGCAAATCACACCATACACGGAGAGAATTTTCTCTTATTAGAATTTATCCTGAAAATCATGGTAATCGTGGGATAATATGGTGTAGGAAAAATTTTATAAGAGTTTCTCTGATTAATATTTACTACATTAAAAATTATTAATATGAACATAGTAAAATTAATCGAGTACATTTTTTATTTTATTGTGGTAGATATTAATATTTTTATTGTGATAAATATTAATCAGAAAAATTCTTATAAAATTCTTCCAGTACCTTACTGTCCCACGATTACCATGATTTTCAAAGTAAATTTTAAGAGAAAATTTTTTATGTGTAGTATTCGGATACGTTTTATCAAAATTTACGTTTTTAAAATAATCAATAAATGATAATAACGAGAGAGAGAGAGAGAGAGAGAGAGAGTGAGGAACGTTATTATCATAAATGATAACGTTCCTCACTCACTCACTCACTCTCTCTTTCTCTCTCTCTCCCTCTCTCTCTCTCTCTCTCCCTCTCTCATTATTATCATTTATTGATTATTTTAAAAAACGTAAAATTTTGATAGGATGTATTCGAATACTACACAGAGAAAATTTTTTTCTTAAAATTTACTCTAAAAATGATGGTAATCGTGGGACAATGGTATTGAAAGAATTTTATAAGAATTTTTCTGATTAATATTTACTATAATAAAAATATTAATGCGCGCCATTTTGACGTATAACATGATGCACCACGTATCCTCCCCGTCGACCACCACCTTGCCGTGGTGGGGGGGCTCACCCCTTGCAAGGGAATAGCCTTGCGAGGGGGTCTAAGAGTGGTCGGTACCACCCTCCTGCGGAAGTACTTCTGGCCGGTGGGGCCATCGGAAGATTTTGACCCACCACACCTGGACGGTCGACCAGGTTAAAAAAGACCAAAAAATAAACATGCGAGGACGAACTTCAAATAAGAAGCGTACCGGCCCAGGGCCCGGCGGGGAGGGGTGTATAGTCCCCGGCCCCCACCCCGTCGTCATTAGACGACGGGCGTAAGACATAGGGAGGAGCGAGATCTGGGGCTCCAATGGAGGTGGAGCCTCAGAACTCGGACAAAATGAGACCGATAGCGATACTACCGGGTCTCGATGGGGATGATGTTGCTCCGGGTAGGGAGGCGGCGAAAGCCGAGGCTCCCACTGCGGGATTTTCTTCCAATCAATGGAGAAATGAAGGGGATGATGGAGGACGCGAGGTCGTTTTCCTTGACGACTTCTTGCGGTGTACCGGGGAGGGAAGGCCGGTGGCGGGTCAGGTGCCCGCCTACGTCAACTCTGTCCTGAGCCGGGCGAAGGAACTCGTGCTGGTCATTTCTGACCTTGCACAGAGGGAGCTCGACCGGTCCGAGGGGGCACAATGGGGGACATATGCGGCCCCTGATCGCGGAAAGGAGTTCCGCGATCAGGGGACCATGACGGAAGGAGGGAGAAAGAAGGAGGCGCACAAGGAGGGGGCTCCTTTGCTGGGGGAATTGGGGGCCAGACTCGGGGAAATATCCTCGAGGCTGGCAACCAATTCGGACCGGCTGAGCCTGGTGGAGAGGCGCCTCAGGGAGGTGGAAGTCCGGCCGGGCGAGGACGACTCGGGGGGCTCGGAGGGATTACAGAGAGATGGGGGAGGCGGACACGTCGGGGGCGGACGTCTCTGCAATGGAGATGGGGACAAGTGGAGAGGAGAAAGGCGGGAATACCACCACTGACGGGGAGTGGGTCAGGGTGGTAAAGAGGGGAAAGAAAAGGGGGAGGGGAGTAAAAGGGGAGGGGTTGCGGCCACAAAAGGCGGCAAAAAGGGGAGGGGTGGTCGGCGGTGGGACCGTCGCCAACGTTATGGGGGCGCCGAGGTGCTACCGGTGCCTGTGTGTTGGGCACACATGGCGCCGGTGCACCTCGGCGGTGGACAGGGGTAGCCGCTGCTACCGCTGCGGCTCTCCTGGCCACAAGGAGGTGGGGTGCCTGTCCGGTCTGAGGTGTCCACTGTGTGTGGACTTCCGATGGCCGGCCAGGCATCGACTCGGGGGTCCGGGGTGCCTGATGGCACCTCCGGCGGGGGCGTGCCTCCCCTCGCCCCTCCGTCGCGAGCGGTCGTGCCCACGGGTGCGGCTGTCCGCGGTAGTGGGGGTCGGGGGGCTCGCCTTTTACCGGCGTCGACGATCGACGCCGGATGAAGGTGTCGGGGGGGACATGGGAGCGCCTAGGCGCTCCCCTCCCTTTCCACACCCTCCGGGCAGGATGGGCCCCACCGGTTGCGGGTGACTCTGACCCCTAACGGAGCGGGGGGAAGTCGCAACCGGGGGGGGGGGGCCAATAATGAGGGGGGGGGCCACGTGTCCCTGGCGGGCGGGCATTGCCCTCCTGTCCGGGGCGCCTGGGCTCCTCTCAAGGACGGAGACGTGACGTGTGGGGCCCTCTCACCGGGAGCCATAAGGCACCGGTGGTAGGGCAACACCGTCCACGGAAGAAGGGTTCCTCTCCTTCTGAGAGGAGCCTCCTGATGAGGGCCCCCTCAGTGAACCGCCGAACCGGACCACCCTCTTGGGGGTCCGGGGGTTGCAACACTGGGGGGGCGAGGGGCGATGGCTCGAGCGGGAGCTCTCGAGCCTTGGCTCCGCCCCTCAAACTTTTTGAGAGGGCGCGACGTGGGGTCGATGTCGCCCTGCGCCGCAACCGCGAGGAACCCGTACAATGACGGGGGGAGGGTGTCGCCTTCCGCGGCATCCTCCCAAGGAGGGATAAGGCGGGGGGGCGGCCAGTCGGCATGGGATACCAGCATCCTGGCCGTCCCCTGTATAACGCCCGTGAAGGACATCCTCTGGGGTTTTAGTGCGGTAGGTCCTGTCCCGGCTCTCCGGCTCGCCGATCCCGACTCTCCGGCCCGCTACGGCGGACCGGCCAGGCGGATGTGCGGGCCGGCCAGGCGGGGCAGGGAGTCCCACATAACCCCCGCCTCTACCCGGAGGCGGATGGTACCATGAGGTTTCCCCAGAGTTACAAAAAAAAAAAATAAATGCACCACGTATCGCGAGAGACCGAGCATATCTTTATCTACCAAAATCGCTCCGCGTAAGGGCGTAAAGAAAAGCCGCGGCGCGCAAGGATATCAGATGATACTGCGGCAAACGTTTGAAATAATTTTCTTTAAATTATCATCGATTCTCTTTTCCTCGTAATTTGTTGCTCCACAGTAGCTGTTCAACTTTCGAGTTGTACGTCTTGTAAGGTGCGTGTAAAAAGTTATTAAATAATGGCAGATTATACTTCAGCAGAGTATACGGACATGATTATCGTATACGGAGCAGCCGGAGAAAATGCTCGTGCTGCGGCTCGTCTTTACGCGAAGCGATTTCCCAAACGTGAGCGTCATCCATATTATAAAACAATTTTGAATTGTGTTCAACGCGCCAGAGAAACACTAGGAGTTGTGATGCCAAATCGACGAAAAGTGGGGGCACCAGTACGTTATCACGTACGAGAAGAAGAGAGAATCCTGCGAGCGTTCGAAGAAAACCTCAGGACCAGTGTGCGCCGTGTATCTCGGATGCTCGGTTTCTCGCGATACGTGGTGCATCATGTTGTACGTCAAAATGGATTGCATTCGTATCATCATCAGCGAGTACAGCAACTTTTACCGAGAGATGACGAACAGCGCGTCTATTTTTGTGAAGGTATTTTTATTATCTTTATTTCATATTTTTTCGCGTTATTTTTAATAAATATTAATAGTCGGTGAAACACACAAAATTTCTTGCGCAGTATCAACGAAATAATTTTTTCCCCGATCGAATTTTATGGACTGACGAAGCCACGTTCACACCGAACGGTGTGTTTAATTCACACAATTTTCTGCAATGGGCAGAAGAAAACCCGCATGTCGTTCGAGAACGCGCTTATCAATATCGCTGGGCGATAAATGTATGGGCAGGAATAAAAGTGAACCAAATAGTAAGTAGTAAATTTACTTGTTAGTAAGCAAAAAAATTTTCTTTTGCGAGTTTAACAAATCATTTTTTTTTAATATTTCATTTTTTTAGATCGGGCCATATTTTCTTCCACCCCGTTTAAATGGAGCGATCTATCTTAATTTCCTCCAAAATGAGTTACCTGCTCTTCTCGAAGATGTTCCTCTTCGCAATAGAGCGGAACTCATTTTTCAACAAGACGGGGCTCCTGCGCACTTTTCTCAACAAGTGCGCGATTTTTTAAACGCGCATTATCCAGAGAGATGGATAGGTCGAGGCGGCCCGATCATCTGGCCGGCGCGATCGCCAGATCTTAATGTGCTCGATTATTTCGTGTAGGGGTCACATTAAAGATTTAGTCGAGCATAGGCGTGATGGTACAGAAGCTGAAGTACGGGAAGCAATTCTCGCAGCTTTTGCTACCATTACTCCAGAAATGGCGTATCGCGCAACGCGTAATATTGTTCGAAAGGCTGAACTCTGTTCGCAAAAACGAGGAAGGCACTTCAAACAATTATTAAATTAAAATATGAGAGTGGATTAGACCTACTGGGGATACCACTTTAAAAAAAATGCGCCGTGTTATCTACCGCAAGGTGGTGCGAAAAGGATAACAAATATTTTCTATGCCACGAGAGAGAGAGAGAGAGAGAGAGAGAGAACTAAAGAGAGAGAAACGTTATTATCATTTATGATAAAAATAAAAATTATTATAATATAAACATAGTAAAATTTATCGAGTATATTTTTTATTTTATTGTGATAGATATTAATATTTTTATTATAGTAAATATTAATCAGAAAAATTCTTATAAAATTCTTTCAATACCATTGTCCCACGATTACCATTATTTTTAGAGTAAATTTTAAGAAAAAATTTTCTCTGTGTAGTATTCGAATACATCCTATCAAAATTTTACGTTTTTTAAAATAATCAATAAATGATAATAATGAGAGAGGGAGAGAGAGGGAGAGAGAGAGAAAGAGAGAGTGAGTGAGTGAGTGAGGAACGTTATCATTTATGATAATAACGTTCCTCACTCTCTCTCTCTCTCTCTCTCTCTCGTTATTATCATTTATTGATTAATTTAAAAACGTAAATTTTGATAAAACGTATCCGAATACTACACATAAAAAATTTTCTCTTAAAATTTACCCTGAAAATCATGGTAATCGTGGGACAGTAAGGTACTGGAAGAATTTTATAAGAATTTTTCTGATTAATATTTACCACAATAAAAATATTAATATCTACCACAATAAAATAAAAAATGTACTCGATTAATTTTACTATGTTCATATTAATAATTTTTAATGTAGTAAATATTAATCAGAGAAATTCTTATAAAATTTTTCCTACACCATATTATCCCACGATTACCATGATTTTCAGGATAAATTCTAATAAGAGAAAATTCTCTCCGTGTATGGTGTGATTTGCATCAGACTCTTATTTTGCTTTGTATGCATGTTAAATTTTAATGAGATACATCGTCGAAAATGATGTCAATGCGATTATTAATTTTTCAAAACTGTACTTTACAATAATTAATCAAGATGCCATTTTGAAAATAAAAAGATTCGTTTTTAGTAAAGAAAGTGAGATGAAAAGGGAAAGAGAGAAAATAGTTGTCGCGGAGCTTTAGCGTTACGCGCCGTTCGTAATCATCGCGTTCGCTCCTCCCTCCGCTTTGCCGCGCGCCGTGTATCGTGTGACAGGGGGCCGTCTCATCTCGTCGCGCGCTTAGATTGGCCGATCTTTTTTATTTAATAACACAATAATTATTGCGAAAATCGCAAAACGGTAGAGGACTTTCCTATTCGGTTTAACTTACTCTACCTGCACATGACGGTTGAGGCGACCATTACCGGACACCCTGTATAAATCTTGTTGTTGTATGGATATTTTTATCTCGTTGCTGTGTTTAAATGTTGTGTTGGCAAACGGGTTGTATGTGTGAGTCTCAATCTTGACGATGCGATCGTCAAAGACTGGCTCTTCCTCGATGTTGAGAATTTCAGTCATTGTTCAGATGGCACGCACCGCAAATCCCAAAGATTGTAAAAACGCAACGTTTCGAGGTGAGTCTCTTCTTCGCGGTTGATTTGATATTAGCGAATGATGTTGCTGCTAGCCTGATTGTGTTCTTCGTGTCTTTATTCAACACGAGCATCCCGTCGCACGAGGTGTTGCTGCATATTCAGTATTGAAGGCGTCGGTCGTCGAGCGATTCAATCGCACGCTAAAGAACGACATGTGGAAGATGTTTACGCTGAATGGCACTTACAAGTGGGTCGACATGCTGCCACGCCTCGTATCAGATTACAACGGACGCAAGCATTGAACGATTGGTATGCGACCCGTCGACGTTACCCCCGCGATCACCGAAAGACTTAGCTACCGTGCACAATCGTGTAAAAATTGCAGGCCCGGCAAACTTTAAAGTAGATGATCAAGTACGCGTCAGCAAGTACAAACAACTTTTTTAAAAAGGGATACACACTAAATTGGACAACCGAGGTGTTTAAGATTTTCTCCACGAGGTACACATCCGGACAATTTGCGCGATGCAGCTCGTGCTCGTAAAACGCTCCAGCGATAGATGTCTTGCGATAATCCTCGAATAGATATGTTACGGGATTAGTATGCTGCACTTTAGTGCAGCATACTAATCCCGTAACATATCTATTCGAGGATTATCGCAAGACATCTATCGCTGGAGCGTTTTACGAGCACGAGCTGCATCGCGCAAATTGTCCGGATGTGTACCTCGTGGAGAAAATACTGCGCAGGAGGGGTGACGAGGTTTTCGTGAAATGGCTGGGATTCGACAGTTCGCACAACTCTTGGATACATAAAAACAATGTTATTTAATGTTATTTTATTCAATCATTGTATAACATAATATATATATTATATACCATATATAAAATATATAACAAAAAATATATATACTTCTCATTAATACATCCTTACAATATAGTATAAATATAATTAATATAATAAATATAATAAATATAATTTACAACAGTATTTGATAATGTCCCCACGGCAAGGTGTCGGTCGACTCAGGTACGACATACCGTTTGTCGTCGTAGGGACTTAGAGCAATTTTTGTCTCGCTGACGGTATACACTTTATGTAATTTCAATCTTACACAATCTTACTAAATCAATCTTACTAAATGACTGCTGACGCGTCATTTCTATTTCATCATTAAGGCAACGCGTATAATCGTCGAATGTTATACTACGCGCTACGATATATCGTCGATCTACCGAAAATCAGCATATGGCAATGGTTGACACATTGCCCATCCGTACAAATTATTTACATCAAAATACATGAGGTACGATGAGGGTTTCGATGGGTCGTACGATTGCATGTACTTGTTATTAGCCTGTGCGTATCGGCCTGAACATTGACTAAGGCCGCCGCGTATACCCCGTTCGACAAACATAACCATGTCAATGTCTGTTAATAATTCAAATTTTATATCTGTATGTTTTAACATGGCGTCCCATGTATATCCGGGGAGAGTATAATAATACGCGGGATCGAGTCCGTAACTTTTTATACAACTATCGCGAAAATTTTCAAATATGTCTGCCAATAACAAGACATCAATTTTTAAATATAAATCGCTATATTCGCCTAGCGTTTGAAGGGAAAATCGGCTCCAGACGGTCTCGGCGTGCGCGTAATCACTCTCGGATACTGTGTCGCCGGTCAGGGAACTGTAAAATGAGTCGCGCGGCAGTAAACGTGTGTCTTGTAATCTGTCCACGCAGTCAATGTATTCGTATGGAAAGACACCCTTTCGTGTCAATAAATTGAATTTTTCACTAGTTAAATTTTGATATTCCGAATGTAAAATTTTTAGTTTTTCTTTGTCCAAAAATGACGCTAATTTGTCGAGACTAGCGCTGAGAAACTTGTACGAATCGATAAAGCGTAATTTAATATAATTTTTCGAATTATTATCTTGTGTCAATCTAACAGTTTTCGAGAATGATATATATTTTTCCTTCGTTATCGGCAGTAATTCGATTTCCCCTTCGAACGCTGTGGCTATGTCCTCGATAATGAAATGCGCGTCGTAGCCGGACAGATTGTGAAAGACTATAGAGATACAAAATGATTCTTTGTAATTTAAGTTACAATTTGAGTGCGCGGGGCCTCTGTACCGCCCGGTGAGGTGGCAATGATCGCGAACGCGTGTATCGTCTTCGTCAAACGGTTTTTCGCATATATGACAATGTGTTGCGCCGCGAAATTTTACCCACTTGTCAGGCGTTAAATTATCATGGGGACATTGGTCGTTAAAATATTTTTTACGCGGATTGCTAAATTTTTAAGCTGTTCGGCGAACCACGCAACGCAATCGACACTACGGCGGGAATTGTACGCTGACAACAAACTGTCGTACGAACACTGTACGTAATACGCGATGCTGAACACTTGATGGTGTTGATAATTTTTGGCATCTTCGGTCTTTGCCAAAACACACTCGAGGTCGGCGTACACTACAAACGGCAGCCGCTCCTTCCTCGTGTAATTGTCGAAGCTGAGCCACTTGTCCTTGTCGCTCGGCAACCGGATAGCGCAGTCGTTCAATTTCAAAATTTCAAAATATGATAATAATGTATGTTTTACTTTATGTGCTTTAATTCAGTATAATCAGTATAATTTAATGCATAAGAATTTAAAACAATTATTTAAAATAATTAATTTAGAAACAATTTTAAAATATTTGCTGAATAAGGCTAGATTGTAATAATTACATGTAATAAGTCATTTTATATCTGTTTTGTATAATAGATCTGGATTTAATATAAAAATGAAAAATTTTCAATTGGAAGCTGGCCAGTCGCTTTACTATAAGCCTCTTCATATGGTATCGAGAAGGCAACAAAGATTAAGATTAGCTCGTCGAAAAAAAATAATAAAAAAAACAAAATCACTTTTGATAGAGAATGATTGTTCTGAAAATATCTATGCTAAAAATAAAGTTCAACATTTTAATGACTGCAACGTAAATCATCTTGTACAAGACACTCATTTTAATTCAATTGTGCAACTTTCTACAAAGGAACAATCTTCTCATTTATATACAGACAATATAGACGGGGTTAAAGTTAGAGATACTTGTAATACGGTAATATTTCAGAAGAATTTAGCAGCTGTTCTAGTTGACGCAAATCATGTTCTCGGCAATCGTATTTTAAAACTTCTAAGAACTCATGATTGCTTTACATTTTTACCTGCAGATATTAAATCATTACTTTTGACGCCACGGCACTCCTCAATTTTATATAAAGTTGAGCCAGGAGAATATTTACATATTGGGCTAAAAAATGTTTAGCCCAAATTCTTGAAGAAACACATTTTTTATCAATTCCCGAAGTTCTCGAAATTGACATTAGTACGGATGGAGCACAATTATATAGAAATGGAAAACATGATATTTGGCCAATTCAATGCAGAATTGTTAATATTCCAAAATCTATTCCAAAAACTATAGGAGTGTATAAAGGTTCACAAAAACCTAAGAGTGCAGAAGAGTTTTTCCAATATTGTAACTCAGATTTTCATGAAATTTTTAATGAAGGTGGTATCATTTTTAAAGATAAAAAGTTCTCAATAAAACTGCGATGTTTTATCGGAGATGCACCAGCTAGAGCATTTATTTTAGGACATAAGAGTCACCGTTCTTTTAATCCATGCTCAAAATGTACAATTAACGGATTTAGTATTGGAAGATGTACGGTATTGAGAGGAATTAAGCATAGGCAACGTATACATGAAGAGTATAGACAACAAATTGATGAGGAACATCATAAATGTTCAAGTCCATTATCTCATTTACCTTTTGATAAAGATGTTGTATTTGAATATATGCATATGTGTTGCCTAGGAGTTATGAAAAAATTAATCGTGACATGGATACGTGGGGATTGTACAAAAAACGTCAAATTATCGGGAATCCAAATTAAAATTATTTCAAATCGATTAAAGATTCTCTCAAAACACTGTCCACGAGAATTTGCACGCCGCGTTGAATCACTTAACGACTATGATCAATTTAAAGCCACTCAATGGCGTCAAATTATGTTATATATTGGAATAGTATGCTTTAAAGAAGTTGTTAAGGATTACATATATGATCATTTTTTACTTTTCCATACATCCATGCGCATTCTTGTTTCATCGGTATATAATACGAATAGAAATCTAGTTTTTTCTGAAATGGCTATCGAAAAATTTGTGTTACTCTGTGAACACATTTATGGCTTAACTTTTTTGTCATATAATATACACAAAATTCTCCATTTGGTCGAAGATGTACTCCGATTTGGCCCTTTAGAAAGTTATTCAGCATTTCCATACGAAAACAGCATGGCTTTTTTCAGAAAAATGTGTAGAAAACCACATCTTTCCTTGCAGCAAATTGCTGCAAGACATGCAGAGAAAGAGCAGTGCAAAAAGAAATTTATTGTACAGAATAATTGTATGAAAGTGTGGAAAAAACACGAGGAAGGTCCATTACCTTTTGCTGACGCTGATTCTAGAATATATGATCAATATAAATTTTTGAAAACTCCGGATATGACAATTGGTGTTTGTGCACGCGATGATTGTTGCATTTTATCAGATTCAAGTATATGTTGCGTAAAAAATATTTTGCATTATAAAAATGATTATTTTATTGTTGTTAAAAAATTTCAGCAAGTAGTAGATTTTTTCAATATTGGCATTAGTTCATCTTTTGTCGGTATTTATAAATGCTCTGAATTAACTTATAATTATGATATTATCTCATTACAAGATGTAAAAGCAAAATGTTTTAGAATGCCTCATTTTACTTGTCTCCCTAGTAATGAATTAATGCAAGATAAAATAGTACAAGATAAATTTATCGTTGCAGTAATGCAATAATAATGAATAAAACAATCTATTTTTTTATATTATTATTAATAATATTAATAATTTATTAATATACTAGAAAATATGTATATTAAAAATATGCTCTCTATAATATAATTATATATATGTAAATAATAATAAATTTGTGTACCTATCGAAAGTGATCATAAACTTTTGCCTTAAAGAATTGTTAGATATGACCTACTATATCTCATAAATCATCTTAAAATATCTGCAGGTTTGTTACACATACTTGTTACTTTATGTTAATTATCGCAATAACATTCTTATTATTCTTATCTTTTAGATCCACACGATTTTCAAAAAGGTCTTTGAAAAAGCCACCTCGATATAGAACTACTTCGAGCGAAGAGGAAGTAAGAGCTAAAAAGACTAAGCGTATTAATGAAGAAACAGCGAAGAACAAAGTTTCATCTGTTATGCAGAATATCCGTACTACGTTTCAAAATGTTTCAAATAATACTGAAGAAAACACAGTATGCAATTTTGCACAAGCTATGCACCGAAAAACTGTTAATAACTTTCATTCAGTTAATGCGAATAATACAAGTATTCCGTCACGACAATTCAGCATTAATAGAAATAGTTCTCAACGTAAAATCCTGCAAGAATCAAACATTATAACAGAAAACATTAGACAACCAGCTGTTCAGCTAGGTAATATTCAAAATTTAAGAAATGATAATAGACAGCTCTTAAACAATGTACAACCACGTTGTCAGCAATCTTCTCAAAATATTACATTCAACAATCCATCAGAAGACTCAAATCATACACAAGAGGTGGAAAATACAGTATCAGTTGAACCACTTCAAGAGGAAAACAATGCACCATTACTGAGACAAGGAAATGATGTACAAATTGAAATACTTCGCGACATACAGCAGAAAATACAGTACGTTATATATATTTTTATTATTAATTATTAACAAGTAGATAATAATTCTGATTTAAATGATATATATTTATTTTTTTCTGATAGTTTGTAATAGTTTATGAAGGTTTTCAAAAATTACAAGTTTTTTTTTTAAGAAAAGATTTATATCTTGATTTTTAAACTTGACATGATATATTATTAATTATAATTTATTAATTTCAGAGAAATAAATAGGCGATTGGATTCGCTAGAAGAAAAAATCGATGGCAATATTATAAATGCAATGCTCATGAAACCGCGAATCCTCCCATTTTCAAGTATAGATACGATAAAAAGGTTCACAAAGGAAGACAGGGTTCTTTACAATGAAGTCGTAAGTTAAATTAATATTTTACAATTTTACACACACGCACATACATGCACACATATACAATATATGCATTAGAGTGGAGCGTTTTTAAGTTATTTTCGAAATTGCGAATGCCAGGGTGTGGAATAAATGCTTTTTTAGAATAATATAAAGTCCACAAAAGCTCAGTTGTCATGTGCGACTTCATTGTTAGCTTCCTAGATGAAAAAAAGTTTTTGTAAAATAATGCTTTTGAATGTTATTAAATCAATAAATTAGGATTTAAATTAATTGTTGCATTACAATTAGTGCTAATTTAGGTTAATAACGGCGGTAAAAAATTTTAGTTATCTCAGACTTGATCTTCAGATATCTAAAATAAACGATTTTGAGAAAAAAGCAAGGAAAACTACACTAGTTAAATTCGCTCCACTTTAATATGCATATATGTATGTACGGTACTCGTCATTAATTCGTTTCAAGTCCTTAGCGAGTCGATATAGGATATGTAACATATTCTATATCAACTATAGAGATCGGGAACTAATTAATGGTGTGTACGTGTATTTTATTAATTTCTTTTTATGTTTATTTTCTATAAATCACCGTGATTCTATTATTACATAGAAAATTATTTTTATTACAAATCGAAGCATTTACGGAATTATTGCATTTTATAATTATATCAAAATATATTAGACAGCATATATATATATATATATATATATATATAACTAGCTTAAGTTTTTATTTTTGTAATAATTAGGTTTTGTAGGTAAACTACTTCAAATTTTTAAATTGTATGACGTTAAAAGACAGCGTGCATCAATGTGTAAAAGAATCTATAACAATGCAAGTAGCAACGAAACTGACATGGTGGGGTGTTCCTGATGTTAAATTCCCATTTTACAATACAGTTTTATGTCAAGCGATTTACCGTATGTATACAGCATATATGTATATTTGTTATTCCGTTGTCATTATTATACAATATTGATTGTGATACCAAAAAATATTATATCTATTATTTTTCAGAAGCCGTAGGATCGAATCGGTACTACCTTAAACCAACCAGAGAAGAATTTCAAAAAGAAGTTGTGGCATCTATAAAAGTTGCAAAACAACGTTTGCGAAATGCCAGAGAAAGACATCCTGGAATTCAAGGGAGGCGAAGAAACTTGCAGGCTGCTGCAGATGCATTGTATAATGATGAAAACGTTAGCAATCACAAAGATGATGGAAATCAAAGCGAAGATAGCGGCGAGCACATTACATACGCAGAAAATGAAAACGATAGCGACGAGCACTCTGATGAATTATAAATTTTTCTACGTTTTGTCTAGTATATACGTATATATATTAGATTGCTATTAATAAGTTTGATTCTTTATTTAAAAAATTTTTTTTATTAGACTTTAATAATTGATATTTTTAATAGCAATATAATATATAAATATTAATAGCAATATTATTATTAATAGCAATATAATATATGAATACCTATATGTACCTAAAAGAGGCTGCTTACAAACTTACAATTAGTGTTAGTACAATATAAAAACCAAAGCAAATATTTTATGATGCTAATACATATTTATAATACAGATTTAGAATTTATATTTTTTTAATACAAGTTTCTTTTTAGTTTTTTTTACATACGAAGTGTTAGCAACAAACATTTATTAAATAAATATATATATATATATATATATATATATAATTATAAACATATTGCGTATACACTTTTTTTGTTTTAAATTTATAATAAAATATATGTAAAATATATATACACAGAAATTTAATAAATTATATATGGCTTTTAAATATTTGTAGTAGTAACAATGTAATTGTAATGTCACTTCTCTTCTTTGACATTACAATTACATTGTTACGAGTATTTAAAAGCCTTATATAATTTATTAAATTTTTGTGAAAGCGAATAACCTATTAAAATCCTTAGTCTTTTATTAACGGCAACGGTTTCCTTTAAAATGTCATCAAAGTACTAGTAAATGTTTTGGAGACGGAAATTGTTTTTATCATGTTGTCCATTAGTTTCCACCAATTTTCGTATAATTCATTTTTAAAAAGCAACTGTTGCCATCAAATTGCTTTCAACTGTTGGTGCCAATAAAAAGACAGCAATTCAATAGGCAAAATCGGAAGCCGCTTTCCTCAATATGGAAAACAACTTAAGCAAATAAATTCGAGCAATTTGACAGCAACCTGTGGGCAACTGGCTATCTGGGCATATTAAATTCGCATCTTGCAGTTTTATGTACATAAACATGGTGTATATGATAATAATAATAGAAATTGTTTTAGCTGATTTACTTTCGTCAACACAATTAATGACAAAACCACTTCAAAATGTCGAACAAGTGGCGAACAAACAGTCTGTTAATGTAAATAATAGAGAATTGCGATTACTTAAAAGACGCCAAGTTCGTGATAAAAAATTAATATGTGATAGGTAATATTTGTTTATATTTATTAAGTATTCGTTTAATTTGTTCTTCTATGAAATAGAACCTAACCTAACTTTATTTTACTTTTAGTATATTTATATATTTTATATATATATCTTTATCATATTTCATTGGAAATTATGAGGAATTCATAATTTATAAAAGATTAATACTTTAAAAATTTTTTTTTTTTTTTTTTTTTAGTAAAGCTTTTTGTGTTTTTTATATTTTCGTTAATTGTTTATTAATCAATCATTTACATACATATATGTGATTAAATTACTTTCTTTAACAATTAATTCTTTCATCAAGTATTATTGATTATGTTGTTAGTAAATTAGAAATTATAAATTTTCCATTTATGTCTCTAATATTCACTTATTAAATATGAGTAATTGTAAAATATTGGATAATTGTTATAGAAGTTCATGTTGGAAAATGACAAAATAATGAAATATATCAAATATATGAATTTTTTCGCATATTCAAACTTTTAGTATTGTAACGTTTTTATTATTTCAATATTTTATTATTTTATTACTTTTAATCATATTGAGCGCAATTATTTTTTGTTAATGTTACTAAAAAGAAATTTTATATTTTTTATGTATAGTGATAAACAACTTCACCTTCCTTCTTCTCAATCATCCATTAGTAACACTAATATTATTCCGATCTGTAATGACTATGATGAAAATACATCAAAGAACAAGGAAAATATACCGATTTCCTCACCGCTGAGTTGTATACGTGACAGCAATGAAAATTTTATGCGAAAGAGAAAATTTTTTGTGAAAGAGAATGTCAGCACTATTTCTACTAATGGTATGCATTTATAAATATAATTTTTGTATTTTAAGTAAAAATGGCGTATTTTGTCTTATATGTACGTCTTAAAGATTTAAAGTTAGTTAAGAATCATTGGATATGTGAAATTTTCTGTAACAGAATTTTATTTAATTTAATTTTATCAAAAAAAAAATCATAATTTTTGTGTAAATTATTACACATTTTTGTATAATTTTGCAGATTGTAATAATGAAAGAGTAGACAGTGATGATACTAACAATGAGTATATTCTTGATAATCATATTGATAAACAGAATAATGAGCTGTTAGGAAAGGGCTACAATGATTATCAGAATAATAACAGTAAGTTTTTTATTATCATTTTTATCTTTTGTTAAAATTTTTAAAGAATTAACCCATAATTTGTTTATTTGCTATGTTAAATTTTATAACTGATATATAAATACATATAATATTTACATTGTCTATGTAATAAGAAAGTAACAAATTTGTAGAAATAATATATCATATATATGTAAATTTAATTTATCTATTCTATATCCTTATTATCTGCCTATTTGATAGACTTATTATTTTATTTATTGTTTTCTCATTTTGTATATATTTCATATATGTTCTGATTGTATATATTTCATATATGTTCTGATGTTTCGCTAGGTCTGGAGTATTTGCATTCCGCACAACATTCGGATTCGAATTATTGTCCTGAAGATAGTTTGGTCTTTGCAGAGATGCTAATAAAGATGTATGATGCAACCAATTAGAGGAAACAATTAGATTAACAAAAATTGAAATAATGCGTTGGTAGATTTACTAATTAGTAATTTTTAATTTAAATTAATTTTTTAGTATTTTATTTTCAATTAAATCAATAGTACATTTTATTTTAATTTAAAAGGTGTGTATAAATTTACGTACTATTTCGTTTCTTCGCACTTCCACGAGTGTTTTTTTCTGATTTGCTATTCTTGGAGATATTATATTCCTTATCCATTTCAGAGGATGAATTTATATCTTTTGAAGATGATACTAGAGTAACTAAATGATATCGTACATTTATAGGAGCGTATTTTAGTAATTATTGTGGGACATATAGTTACATTATGTATGAAGTTGTTATAAATTTTAGATATTAATATAAACTTGATGTAATTTTATCAGTGTGCACACTGATGGTTTCCCTAAAATTATATCAAGTTTATATTAATGTCTAAAATTTATGAATATTATACATATAACAAATTTATACATAACGTAACTATATGTAATAATGATTACTATGTAACATTTCATACATATTTTTCTTGACGGTTAACACACATACATATACTTTTCCTTTTAACATAAAAAATGGCAGGAAAAGCTACTTTTCGCAACGTTTCTTCTATAATTAGATTAATGCGTCCAATAACCGCTTTGCCTATAACTAACACTGATCTAGTTTGTTTACTACCGTAGTCTGTACGTTATTTGAAATGGCATCTGAGACTTGTTTTAACAAAAAATCCCTTGAATTTTGCATAATTGTACGGATGTCGCAAGTATAATTTTGCGCTTTTTCACTTATCTTTTTGAGGCGCCTGCATACAAGAAGTTTTTCTTCATTAATATTACTATTAGTATTATAAATAAAATTGCCATTTCTTCATATTGTTTCAATTATTTTTTTCTTTTACAAATTATTTGGATGAAGATCAATAAACTTTTTAACTTCAGGTTTATTACGGCGAACTGTAGCATGTCGAGCAATCTTCGATTGCATTTTTTAGATTGATTAATATTAAAATTAGTGTCATTAGGACAATTTACATTGCTGATTAATCTACATGATCTATCTGATTCATATACAATTACTGTGATTTTAATATATAATATTCATTAATATTACATAACAATTCGTACACACATAATATAATAATGTTTGAAAACTCATGATTTCTATGTAACAATTCCTACATACATGTGTTAAGTACATCAATCTGAGTAAATTCTAAAGAATTAGATAAACTATTATATATAAATTTTTCTTCTTTTGTAACAAATGTAAAAATTTTCATAAGTATATATGTATTTTTCTAAATTTATAATAAATACTAAAATAAATATGTATTTCTCTAAAATTGTATGCGTTTTTTTTTCTTATTATAAATAGATCTTATGAATTATTATTGTATTAAAACTTTTTATATTAAGCTAAAATAATTTAATTTTAATTATATAATTTACATTATATATATATATATATATATAAATTACATATATACATAAATATTATTTTTCTCTAATTGCAACATATGCAAGTTAGAAAAAGTAATGAACAAAGACTATTTTTATTAAATCAAATATGTATTGAAGAGAATTGAGATATAAAATCAAGATATATTTCCAACCTTCAATTTAAATTCAGTATGCATTCAAATATTAATTGAAGTTGATAAATGTGTAAAATAAATTAATATAATATATTTAAAGAATTTTATTTATAGTAATGTAAAAATTGTGATAAACTTTTTTACAAAAAGTTATATTATTATGAAAATTTAATAATAATTCTAGAACAATTTTAATGAAGAAAAAATATAGAAATTTCTTAATATAATAAGCCAAGATTTTCAAATATATGCAAACACATTTTTTTCTTATTTTTGGACTATTATTGCATACTTTTAATTAATAATTTTTTTATTTTTCTATGCAAACAAAATTTAAGTTGTATTCTAAAAAAAAAATTACATATATAATCTTTAAATTTTTTCTTGTATTTTCTGTATATGATTACAAATCTGCATAAACCGATCACATGATTACAGCATTGTACTCATACATGCGTAATAAAATATGCCAGATATTATTCAGTACATTATTCAATAAGTAGATGACTCTCTTAGGACTTATCAGACATCGCATATCATTTTTTCTATATCAGATTACAGGAATTACATATTATTAATCACAATATATTGATAATTTTCTATACACATGCATTATGTGGTTATGCAGATTTGTTCAACTATAGGCTTAAAGAAAATAAGGGTCAAGAAAGAAGTCTTTTTTTCAGTTTATTTTCTCGAAAAATAAATATAAAATCTAAAATATAGAAAGTTTTTAATAAAAAAGGACTTATATTATTTAGGAAATGTCTTAATGTCAGCTACAAGAATATGTAATAAAAAATAGAGGTTTCTAGTTAAAAAATTAATTTCGATTTTACTTCGATCTTGGAATTAAATTTCAAAATTTTAAAAGATAATCAAAAATCATCATTACTTGATAAATTTCTAACATTGCAATATTTGTTTTAAATGTATTTAAAATTTTTTTTCAAGATATCTAACTTCCGGTATTTTTCAAAGATCCTTATATATAATCTATATACAGGGTGATTCAAAACAACCGTTTGTCCTTAAAATGTCGTATTCCTGACTCAATTCTAAGACGATTTTTCCTTTGCCAAAATTTTATCCGAAGCTTAGTTTTTGAAATATAAAAAGAAATAGTTAGCGAATTACAGCACGAGTACGGGCGGTAATCAGGAGCGGCGCAACACATTATCCGACGCGGGCGATTACGTGGGCGCTCGAAGCGATCAGCTGTTTGTTACACGCGGCGTTTTGTGTGTGTGTGTGTGCGTGTGTGTGTACGCGTATACACACACACACTCTCTCTTCTCTCTCTCTCTCTCTCTCACTGATTCTTACCTTGTAGAGATGTTTGATGTCCTTTGACGAATAATTGTTGCCTGACTGGATACAATCCGATATTGACACACTGTGACACACTGCATAATGAAATCATTTTTTTGTAATAAATTCTATTGACACTTTGACTCACGCACTTGATTAAAAATTATTGTAATAAATAACTGATTACAAATTACAACACATAATCACAATCTGAGAGAATTTTCTCTTAGAATTTGCCCTGAAAATTGTGGTAATCGTAGGATAATATTGTATGGAAAAAATTTTATTAGAATTCCTCTAATTAATATTTATTACATTCAAAATAATAATATCTATCACAATAAAATATGAAACATGTTTTATTAATTTTACTAAACCGTAAAGTAAAATTAATGAAATATATTTTATATTTTATTGTGATAAATATTATTATTTTGAATGTGATAATTATTAATCAGAGAAATTCTAATAAAATTCTTTCCATACCATATTCTCTTACAATTACTATAACTTTTAGGGTAAATTCTAAGAGAAAATTCTCTCAGTGTTTTGATTAATTATTAAAAATTACTTGTAAAAACGCGCGGCGCGCACAGCACACGTTACTCGATGCGGACGGCAATAGTTTACACGGCAAGGACACGACAATCATAATCACAATCTAAGAGAATTTTCTCTTAGAATTTACCTAGAAAATTATGGTAATCGTAGGACATTATGATGTGGAAAGAATTTTATTAGAAATTCTCTACTATTTATCATATTAAAAATAATAATATGTATCACAAGAAAATATAAAATGTTTGATTAATTTTACTATACAGTTTAGTAAAATTAATCACACATATTTCATATTTTATTGTGATAGATATTATTTTTAATGTGATAAATATTAATTCTCTTCATACCGTATTGTCTCACAATTACCATAACTTTTAGGGTAAATTTTAAGAGAAAATTCTCTCAGTGTACCGATTAATTATTAAAAATTACTTGTAAAAAGGCACACGCTACTCGATGCGGACGACAATTGTTTACACGGCAAGGACACGACAACAGACTGCGGCGACGGACGACGCGACGCGTCGCGACGCTTTGCGACACGTCTAGACGATAACAATCACGCGGCGTTGCCGAACATGTGATTGACGCGAGACATATATTAAAACGTATAATAATTATGTTATTAAAAAAGGCATATTATAACGTATTATAATTTTTTACGTTATAATACATTTTTTTTAATGACTTAACATTATCCGCCCGTTTTGCTCTTTCTTTTTAAGCGAGACGTGAGAAAAATGATTATGTTTTGCGAACAAGATGTTCCATGTATAAATGTATTGGTCGCTCTGAAAAGAGCGGATTGACTTTGGTCGCTCTGAAAAGAGCGGATTGACTTTGGTCGCTCTGAAAAGAGCGGATTAACTTTGGTCGCTCTGAAAAGAGCGGATTAATTTATAATAGGTGCTCAAAATGACCACCATCCATCCTTATGCAAGCTCTCATGCGTTTAAATAAATTTAATTGGACGTTCTCCATTACTTCCTCTTCGATATTCCAAATTACATATCGCAATCTGGTTTCTAAGTCGTCGACGTCCTTGGGAAGCGTCTTCGGGAAACAATTTACTTTTTTCAGAAAATTTTCGCATAACGTTCGTCTTGATAATCTTCTGGTCGTAAATATTGCACGCGTGTGTAATGAAATGCGTGCAACTTTTTTTCTTGTTTGCTCGAAAGGACGCTGCCAGTCTCGTTTTGTCTCTGAGTTCTTCGTATGACGGGAGCCGATTGATGATTGATTGCATTGTCGATCTGCATCTTATATTTATACGATTCGCGGGTGGCCGCTGTCGCGGGTGTCGCGTGCCGCTATTCGACGCGGAAGGCGTGGAGGGGGAAATCGCGACACCCCGCGGATTGTATAAATAAAATGAAGATTGATAATGCAAACAATAATCTTTCGATTATTACAAGAGTTAAGAGGACGATATGGCAGCGTACACAAACGAAGAATATTACGATATGCTAATGGCACTCGGCGAGTGTCATGGGCAGTATCACGTAGCTGCAAGAAGATACGCCGAATTATATCCAAATCAAGCAAGACATCCATCGGTTCCTGTTATACTTCGAGCAGCTCAGAGATTACACGAGACTGGCAGTGTCCTTCCGGATAAACACGATACTGGAAGAAATCGCAATGCAAGAAATTTGCGAAATACGGAGCGAATTGTACGTGCTTTCGAAGATAATCCTGAAACGAGTATTCGAGTGGTTGCTCGAGAACACAACTTTTCTTACTCGACGGTACAAAGAACGCTCAAAGAAGAAAAGTTGCACGCGTTTCATTATACACGCGTGCAACATTTACGAGCTGAAGATTATCAGGCAAGAAGAACATTTTGCGAAAATTTTTTGAGACAAGTGGATCGAGATCCCAGATTTTCTTCCCGTGTGATATTCAGTGATGAATCACTATTCACACAAGAAGGTATTTTTAACTCGCACAATATGCATTATTGGGCGAAGAAAATCCCAGAGTAACGCGGCTCAAAAATTTTCAAGTACGTTGGAAAATAAATATCTGGGCTGGAATAATGGGTACCCAAATACTTGGGCCCGTTATTCTATCAGATATTTTAACTGGCCAGACGTACGTGGAACTTTTGAAAGAAAATCTGCCCGATTTTTTAGAAGAAGTGCCACTATTTGAAAGAAATAAAATGTTCTTTCAACAAGACGGTGCTGGACCACACAACGCCAGGATTGTAACAAACTACTTGAACAAGCAGTTTTCTGGACGTTGGATGGGTCGGTATGGCCCGATACGTTGGCCCGCAAGATCCCCGGACCTTAATCCTCTTGATTTCTTTTTATGGGGATACTGTAAGGAATCAATATACAAAACGCTTCCCGAGGACGTCGACGACTTAGAAACCAGATTGCGATATGTAATTTGGAATATCGAAGAGGAAGTAATGGAGAACGTCCAATTAAATTTATTTAAACGCATGAGAGCTTGCATAAGGATGGATGGTGGTCATTTTGAGCACCTATTATAAATTAATCCGCTCTTTTCAGAGCGACCAAAGTTAATCCGCTCTTTTCAGAGCGACCAAAGTCAATCCGCTCTTTTCAGAGCGACCAAAGTCAATCCGCTCTTTTCAGAGCGACCAATACATTTATACATGGAACATCTTGTTCGCAAAACATAATCATTTTTCTCACGTCTTGCTTAAAAAGAAAGAGCAAAACGGGCAGATAATGTTAAGTCATTAAAAAAAATGTATTATAACGTAAAAAATTATAATACGTTATAATATGCCTTTTTTAATAACATAATTATTATACGTTTTAATACATGTCTCGCGTCAATCACATGTTCGGCAACGCCGCGTGATTGTTATCGTCTAGACGTGTCGCGAAGCGTCGCGACGCGTCGCGTCGTCCGTCGCCGCAGTCTGTTGTCGTGTCCTTGCCGTGTAAACAATTGTCGTCCGCATCGAGTAACGTGTGCCTTTTTACAAGTAATTTTTAATAATTAATCGGTACACTGAGAGAATTTTCTCTTAAAATTTACCCTAAAAGTTATGGTAATTGTGAGACAATACGGTATGAAGAGAATTAATATTTATCACATTAAAAATAATATCTATCACAATAAAATATGAAATATGTGTGATTAATTTTACTAAACTGTATAGTAAAATTAATCAAACATATTTTATATTTTCTTGTGATACATATTATTATTTTTAATATGATAAATAGTAGAGAAATTCTAATAAAATTCTTTCCACATCATAATGTCCTACGATTACCATAATTTTCTAGGTAAATTCTAAGAGAAAATTCTCTTAGATTGTGATTATGATTATCGTATCCTTGCCGTGTAAACTATTGCCGTCCGCATCGAGTAACGTGTGCTGTGCGCGCCGCGCGTTTTTACAAGTAATTTTTAATAATTAATCAAAACACTGAGAGAATTTTCTCTTAGAATTTACCCTAAAAGTTATAGTAATTGTAAGAGAATATGGTATGGAAAGAATTTTATTAGAATTTCTCTGATTAATAATTATCACATTCAAAATAATAATATTTATTACAATAAAATATAAAATATATTTCATTAATTTTACTTTACGGTTTAGTAAAATTAATAAAACATGTTTCATATTTTATTGTGATAGATATTATTATTTTGAATGTAATAAATATTAATTAGAGGAATTCTAATAAAATTTTTTCCATACAATATTATCCTACGATTACCACAATTTTCAGGGCAAATTCTAAGAGAAAATTCTCTCAGATTGTGATTATGTGTTGTAATTTGTAATCAGTTATTTATTACAATAATTTTTAATCAAGTGCGTGAGTCAAAGTGTCAATAGAATTTATTACAAAAAAATGATTTCATTATGCAGTGTGTCACAGTGTGTCAATATCGGATTGTATCCAGTCAGGCAACAATTATTCGTCAAAGGACATCAAACATCTCTACAAGGTAAGAATCAGTGAGAGAGAGAGAGAGAGAGAGAGAGTGTGTGTGTGTATACGCGTACACACACACGCACACACACACACACAAAACGCCGCGTGTAACAAACAGCTGATCGCTTCGAGCGCCCACGTAATCGCCCGCGTCGGATAATGTGTTGCGCCGCTCCTGATTACCGCCCGTACTCGTGCTGTAATTCGCTAACTATTTCTTTTTATATTTCAAAAACTAAGCTTCGGATAAAATTTTGGCAAAGGAAAAATCGTCTTAGAATTGAGTCAGAAATACGACATTTTAAGGACAAACGGTTGTTTTGAATCACCCTGTATATATATATATATATGAAATAAGGTTTTCTAGGATATTTTCTGGTAAGGTTTATGTTAAGGACCGTCAACACTTTTATTAAATTCGAGTCTATCTATTCTGTAAATTTATGTCGTTCAAATTGTCGTTCCGCCAAGTCGTTCGATCTTGCTTATTGTGTCAATATTTTTAAATTACTCGCGTTATTTGTGTTAGCCTCGCAGTAACGGCCGTCCTTTGTAATTATCGTCTTATAAATTAAATATTTTGGCATGACTCTCGTCGACAGATTCTCGTTTTGCAAAAGTACCCTTCGACTTGTTTTCAACGTCTCTTGTTTATTCGTTGTTCTATCACGACTTTCGCACGCAGAAAACACCTTGAAGTGTTTCCCGGTCAAACTGTTTTTTTTGCTTCTTCTCGCATGGGCAAATTGAGGAGCGAACCGGCGTTCCCGCCGACTCTTTGTCAGAAGCCAATGAGAAATCATACGATCGAGATCGCGTCCGCACCTTGAGAATTCGAACAACTTGGCGGACTTATCGTTAGTAACGGGAACGCGGAACTCTATCTCAGTGTCGCGTCCGTGATACGATTCGCATCATTATATTTAATTCGGACAAAGTGAATAAATGACAGTGTTGTTAATTTGATTCAACCATGGTGCATTTATAAATCTGTTCCTCTCGCTCGCTCCCGTCTTCAATCTTCAGTCTCGCGGTCGCGGTCCACTATCATTCTGTCTCTCTCTTTCCTTCTCAACGTTCTATCACTCTGTCTCTCTCGCTCCTTCTCAACGCTATACCGCCGTCTCTCTCATCGCACATTCATCCCGCGTTCTCGCGGAGCGGAACCCGCCGCACGCGTTCACGACATTCGAGTGAAAATCCTCGAATCACGAACATAAATTTTGGTCCTTCGAGCCGGATCGGGGTGACTCTGTGCGGATCTGTTCTGTGGCCTCCTCCACTCTAGCGCGGTGACAGGCGCCTACCTCGAAGCAAGGAGAGTTCAAAGCGAGCTTTACCATGAGCGAGCCTCTGGCGCAGCAGATCATTCTGCTGCAAACTATCGAGCAAAGTCTCACTAATTTTAAGAAGATCGGCAAGAACAATTACACTGCCGCAAAAATTCGGCAACGGATCGGGACCTTGAAGGAGAACTGGACGACCTGTGTGAACAAACACGCCAACCTCGTGCAGATCGTCCCACTAGAGCAACGAGCTAACATCAGCTACTTCCGAGACGCCGAGTTCGAGCGTCACCAGGAGAGTTACGAAGGCACGCTGGACTACATGGCCGACTGCCTCGAGGAGCTGGAACCTGCACCATCGATGTCATCGTCTCCGCTGCATCCGATGAGTACAATAGATCGTTCATCTTTCTCGCTCACGCATTTACCGCCGATTAAACTCCCGCCCTTTTCCGGGAACCTCGATGAATGGGAATCTTTTCGAGATCGATTTACTTCGCTTATTATTCAAAACCAAGATCTCACTCCCTTTTCGCGTATGCATTTTTTAGCCTTAAGCCTTACTGGTCGCGCGTTAGATACCATTAAATCTATTCCGATTACTGCTACGAATTTCGAGATCGCGTGGAAAACACTCGCCTCACGCTTTGATAATAAGCGCCGATTAGTCGAAGTGCACGTATCCGCCTTATTCGATCTTCCGACGGCTACGCGCGAGTCCGCGTGCGAACTCAACAAACTTCGCGACAAAGCGAATCGGGCTATCGCCTCGCTGAGAGCTCTTCAGCGGTCGCCCGAGGAGATGCTCAGTGACATTCTCGTTCACTGCGTGTCGCAAAAATTGGATCATGCTACTCGGAAGGCATGGCGATTGAAAACCGGTGAGGACCCGCAAATTCCGTTGTTCGAAGCTCTCGATCGGTTCCTCGAGATGCGTGTTCGCGCGCTTGAAGAATTGTCACTGTCGAAAGCGGAAAAAATGCGTGGGCAAAAGGTGTCAAGCGCGTCAGCGACCGTTTCAAAACTCGCGTGGCCTTTGTGTCAAGCTGCGCATTTTTTGAGTAAATGCCCGCAATTCTTGAAGAAGACGCCGAGTCAGCGATCTGAACTCATTAAATCAGCACATCGCTGTATTAATTGTTTGAGCTCGAAGCACGCCGTGCAAGCGTGCCCGAGCAAATACTCATGTCGAATTTGTCAAAATAGACATCACTCGATGCTACATTCTGACTCGACCTCTTCTTCTAGCAATCCAAACTCAACGACCGTGTTAAACGCGACGTCGGATAAAAAAGAAAACGACTCAGTAACGGCACTATTTTCTACTTCGACGGTAACCGCGCGCATAAATGTACTACTCGCGACCGCCCGTGTTGCTGTTTTTTCTCCGTCGGGTCGTACACTCAACGTGCGAGCGCTCCTTGATCAAGGCTCAGAAATCACCTTTATCACAGAGCGTCTCGCTCAAAATTTAAAATTGCAACGCGTTCGATTGCCTCTTTCGATTTCCGCCGTCGGCGGCGTAGATGCGGGCACTTGTCGTTTCGCCGCTCAAGTCAAGATCGCTCCGAATCAATTCTAACTCACCGGTGTTAACGACGACCGCGTCGATACTCAAAGTTTTAACTAAATACTCGCCATCAAAGGCATTCTCTCTGTGCGATTGGAGCTATCTTCAGGATCTTGCGCTCGCGGATCCGACTCCCGTCAGTGCCGAATCTATCGACCTCATCATCGGTGCGGACCTTTATCCCGAATTATTGCTCGACGGTATTCGGAAGGGAACGAGCGGACAACCGATCGCCCAGCGGACGATCTTCGGCTGGGTCCTCTCAGGCCCCACGTCGGATGCCGGTGCGCCGCATCGATCGGTTACCGTGCAGCATTGCGCGAGCGCGGATAATCTCGATCGAGAACTCAGATGTTTCTGGGAAGTCGAAGAAGTGCCGCGTCGCGCGCTTCTCAGCCCAGAAGAACAACAGTGCGAACAGCACTTCGCACAAACACATTCGCGCGATGCTGACGGTCGGTACGTCGTGCGTCTGCCGTTCAGGCGCGGTCCACCAATCGACATTGGTGAATCGCGTTTTATCGCCGAGCGTTCACTCTCCAGTCTTCACCGACGATTTCGGTCGAACGCTGTTCTCAAATCCGAATACGTCGATTTCTTGCGCGAATACGAAGCGCTCGGTCATATGCGTCAAATTCCGGATTCCGTTCTTTCCGCTCAGCACGTATATATTCCGCATCATCCTCTCATCCGAGACAGCAGTCTCACTACGCGATTGAGAGTCGTTTTTAACGCGTCAAGTCGAACGACAAACTCGACTTCGTTAAACGATCATTTGCATGCAGGTCCGAAACTCCAGACGGAGTTACCTGCAGTGATCTTGCGATGGCGGCAATTCCGGTATGTATATGCGGCACGGTTACTTACGGGACAGCGTGCGCGCCCTTTCTCGCTCTTCGGGTTATACAACAGCTCGTGACGGACGAAGGCAGCTCGTTTCCTCTTGCCGCGCCGGTCCTGCATGAGAACATCTACGTCGATAATGTTCTGTTCGGTGCCGATGATATTCCGCTTCTCAAACAAACTCGCGATCAGGTCTGCGCTTTGCTCGGTCGGGGACGGTTCGAATTGAGAAAATGGTCGAGCAATTCCGCTGCTCTGCTGAACGATATCGAGGTCGACAACCACGGCCTCGCGTGCGATCGCACTCTTCGAATCGACGAACATCTAAGAATCTTAGGCATAAGCTGGAGCCCATCTTCCGATATGTTTTACTTTACCGTAACTCATATTCCGTCCGTTTCAAAAACCAAGCGGTCAATACTCTCGTACGTTGCCAAATTGTTTGATCCAATGGGGTGGTGCACGCCAGTAACAATCGCTGCCAAGATCTTTATGCAACAATTGTGGCAGCTTAAACTCAACTGGGACGATGTCCTTCCAACTGACGTCCGGCAAAAGTGGGAAGCCCTTTAGGCCTCACTTGCCGATCTCCACGGTCTCCAACTGAATCGATGGATTCAGCGAGGGTCTGACACTGTCCGCTGCGAATTGCACGGATTTTCTGACGCGTCCACTCACGCATACGCAGCGGCCGTGTATCTTCGGCTCACTTCTCTCTCTGGCGAAATCTCTTCTCACTTGCTAATAGGCAAGTCAAAGGTCGCTCCGATCAAGTCCCTCAGTATTCCTCGGCTGGAATTATGCGCAGCCGGATTGTTGGCTCGACTACTCGAATTCGTGTGAACCACTCTTGGTCTCGCCACCTCCCCGTGCTATTGCTGGACAGACTCAACTGTCGTTTTAGCGTGGGTCACGCAACAACCGGCCAAATGGAAGACGTTCGTCGCGAATCGCGTATCAGAGATACAATCGCGCGTTCCGAACGCGGTGTGGAACCACGTTCCCACCGATGAAAATCCCGCACATTGTGCATCTCGCGGAATCGCCGGGTCTCTCCTTCGAACTCACCCACTCTGGTGGTGCGGCCCCGCATGGTTGCGTAACCCGATCGACGAGCCGTCGACTTCTCGATCGCACAATTTCGATACTCAAATCGAACAAAAGGAGAGTATTCAGTCTCATTTAGCTTCGACGGAACTTGACTGCGACTTTACGATGAGATTTTCGTCGTGGCCTTGGTTAATTCGCGTAACAGCGTATATAATGCGCTTCATCAATAAAACTCGGAAGCAGTCGATTCCCGTTGACGACGTTAGGGAGAACACACTAGCGTTATCAGCCCGCTAATGTCAACTCGCGAAAGAGTTTGTTCTGAGACGGATTCAGAAAGAGCTCTTCCCTCTCGAGTTCGCTGCGCTCACAAGTCAACGAGCCATATCCTCGAAAAGCTCGATTCTGTCGCTCAACCCTTTCCTCGGCGAGGATGGATTAATCCGTGTTGGCGGGCGGCTTTCGCACGCGCCGCTTTCCTTTTCCGTTAAACACCCGATTATTCTTGCCTCGCATCCGCTAGTCGCTTTGGTTCTGTATCACGTGCATTTAAAATCTCTACACGCAGGTCTACAATTAACGCTCGCTACGCTACGACGCGAGTATTGGGTCCTGCGCGCCCGAAGTCTCGCCAAACTCACTATTTTTCGCTGCGTTATTTGTACTCGAGAAAGGGCCACGATTCCTTTCCAACAGATGGGTGATCTGCCTCGCGTGCGGGTGACTCCTCCCGCACGCGCTTTTCTCAATTGCGGACTGGATTACGCTGGTCCGGTGCTCGTACGATCCTTGTCTGGTCGCGGAATCCCGTCACGAAAAGCGTATATCGAGATTTTTATTTGCATGGCGACTCGCGCCATTCATTTGGAGCTCGTGGAGGGCTACTCAACCTCAGCGTTTATCGGCGCGTTTTCTCGATTTTGCGCTCGACGCGGCCTGCCCTCGGCCATGTATTCAGATAATGGCACGAATTTTGTGGGCGCCGAACGCGAGCTTACCGCCGCGTTTCGCGCAGCTATCAGGGACCCGGACTTTCTCAATCGAACCGCTTCCGATCGAATCACGTGGCACTTTATGCCACCTTCCGCTCCTCATTTTGGCGGATTATGGGAGGCGGGAGTACGGAGTGTAAAGCACCATCTCCGTCGAGTGATTGGGGCTCATACTCTCACATTTGAGGAATTCTCAACAGTCTTATGCAATGTGGAGGCGTGTCTCAATTCCTGACGGCTCGCTCCTCTCAACGACTCGGTCGACGATTATAAACCGTTAACTCCCGGGCATTTTTTGATCGGCTCGGCCCTGACCGCAGTTCCCGAACCTTCCGTTTTGAATCTTCGCGAAAATAGACTGTCGCGCTGGCAACTCGTGCGCCAGATCTCAGAAAGATTCTGGAAGTTATGGCTTGACGACTATGTAAATACGTTACAACAGCGCGTCAAGTGGAAACGACCTGCCAAAACCGAGATCCGCGTCGGTCAACTCGTCTTATTGCGTAACCCTCTACTTCCCCCTTGCAAATGGGAGCTCGCTCGCGTACTACGATGTCACACGGGTCAAAACGGATTAACTCGCGTTGTTACGGTGAAGACTGCGGCGTCCGAGTATAAGCGACCGATTAATAAGCTATGCCTGCTTCCAATCGATATCGAGAAGCTGGAGCCTCCGACGTAAAGCGACTTCACGCTCCCGATTTCAAAGGAAATCATACGTACTCTCGATATTCCGATCGCCTCGTTAAATTCTTCTAAATGTTCTCTTAGTTTTGTACTCATAGCATACATTTCGAAACGATAGTTTCGAGGCGAGCGGTATGTTAAGGACCGTCAACACTTTTATTAAATTCGAGTCTATCTATTCTGTAAATTTATGTCGTTCAAATTGTCGTTCCGCCAAGTCGTTCGATCTTGCTTATTGTGTCAATATTTTTAAATTACTCGCGTTATTTGTGTCAGCCTCGCAGTAACGGCCGTCCTTTGTGATTATCGTCTTAAAAATTAAATATTTTGGCATGACTCTCGTCGACAGATTCTCGTTCACGAAAGTACCCTTCGACTTGTTTTCAACGTCTCTTGTTTATTCGTTGTTCTATCACGACTTTCGCACGCAGAAAACACCTTGAAGTGTTTCCCGGTCAAACTGTTTTTTTTGCTTCTTCTCGCATGGGCAAATTGAGGAGCGAACCGGCGTTCCCGCCGACTCTTTGTCAGAAGCCAACGAGAAATCATACGATCGAGATCGCGTCCGCACCTTGAGAATTCGAACAACTTGGCGGACTTATCGTTAGTAACGGGAACGCGGAACTCTATCTCAGTGTCGCGTCCGTGATACGATTCGCATCATTATATTTAATTCGGACAAAGTGAATAAATGACAGTGTTGTTAATTTGATTCAACCATGGTGCATTTATAAATCTGTTCCTCTCGCTCGCTCCCGTCTTCAATCTTCAGTCTCGCGGTCGCGGTCTACTATCATTCTGTCTCTCTCTTTCCTTCTCAACGTTCTATCACTCTGTCTCTCTCGCTCCTTCTCAACGCTATACCGCCGTCTCTCTCATCGCACATTCATCCCGCGTTCTTCCGGAGCGGAACCCGCCGCACGTGTTCACGACATTCGAGTGAAAATCCTCGAATCACGAACAGTTTATGTATTTTCAGGACTTTAGGTAATTTCCAGACCCGTTTTAAACATTTTTGGCATGCGATGGTTATTTCCAGAACTGTTCTGGAAATATACAATTATTTCTTTAGGACCTTGGTTTTCTATAAATATATATACGAGTATATATATATAATATATATATATATAATTTATCCAGGACCGTCCTGGAAATATACAACACATACAAGTTGTTTTTTCAGGACAGTCCTGGAAATTACCATCGCATGCCAAAAATATCCAGGACGAGCCTGGAAATTACCAAGAGTCCTGGAAATACGTAAAATTTACCAAAAAATGTCTTGGGAAAGCTCAATACATACACACACATATATATATATATATATATATATATATATATATAATATGCTATCCGTGCTATCTCACACAATGTGAAATACCAATATTCTATTTCATAAGTAGAGATTTCTACAACTTATCTCGGTAGATGTTGTTATGCAATAAAATAATTGTCTTTTATATTTTTTTATTTTGTCATGGAATCATGGAATACAAAATACATAATACGTCTGTGGAATAGTTATTTGACTGTGTAAAGTAAAATAATGGCACGTCTATCTTATTTAGATAACATTTATTTTTTGTTTCAAAATGAAGAAAAATATACTAAAAAAATAAACTATATATCAGGAGACGCGGTAGTGTCTCCGGCCATGTTCAAACCCTAAAAGACCTTAAAAGACACTACAAGTCTCCTTATCCTGCACCATCAAAGTCCATTTTTTGGGGGTGTAGAACTACTAAAATATAAAAAATTTTGAATTGCACGTAATATAACCTGAAAGGCGGCATCGCCACGAGTAATTTAAGCCAAGAAAAAATAAAATCGGTCAAGCCGTTCTGGAGATACAAGCGGTCAAAAAGTGACGTTTTTCATGAAAAATGAAGTAACGTCCTCTTCTTCTTCTTCTTCTTCTTCTTCTTCTTCTTCTTCTTCTTCTCTGTCCGCGTATAAATCTCTTCTCACCTTTCACTCACACCTCCTTCAACTTCCACCCACCCCTTTCCCTCCCACATCCCGCCCACCCCCACCCCCATCCCTCCCCAACCCCACTCCCACCCCCACTCCCACCCCTCTTTCGCACTCTTTCACCCTCTTTCGTCCCTTTCTTATCCTCTTTCGTCCTCTCTCATCCTCTTTCACCCTCTTTCGCCCCTCTCTCACCCTCTTTCGTCCTCTTTCACTCTCTTTCATTCTCTCTCACCCTCTTTCACCCTCTTTCGCCTATCTCGTCTTCTCTTACCCTCATTCGTTCCTCTCACCTTATCTTCAAAAAATCATAAAAATGAAAAGGTCAAGCCATGTTCAAAAGAAGGTCCTCAAAAATTTAAACCTAGTCTGTACAATGAAAAATAATTACTCGTAATTCCAGAGTTCCGATTTGGTTAATATCGAATAATGTATTTGTTTCAAGTAATGGCAAGTAGAGTCAAATACATACCTACGTATATGCAGTTTTTGCTGTTAATTGTACTTGAACGAAAAAAATAATTAAATGATTTAAATATAGCACATTTTAAATCAAGAAACTTATACTATAATCGAACTCTGTTTAGAAAGAATGTTTGTTTCAATCACAATCACAATACCATTTTCTATTATTTCTCTTATTATTATCAATAATGTTATTCACCAAATAATTATAGTATGAATGATGTTTTGCGATTTATTTAAGTCATTAACATAAGAGTCATTAACAAATTGGTACTCTGGCATTACGAGCAATTATTTTTCATTGTACGGGCTAGTATGAATTTCAAATCAAATCTCTATAAACGACTATTATATTTTGTGCACTAAGAATAACATATCGCACTTATTTTCTAGAATCAAATTGTAATCAGTTTTACTTATATGTATGTATATTCAATGTGAACTTGCACCTTGAATAAAATATCACAGTTACTTTTCATGGTAATATATTATTACTAAATTTAGATAATATACACTTTACGTATGTTCACTTTGAACTGGCACCTTGAATAACATATCAGTTACTTTTCGTGATAATTTATTATTAGATCGTTTAAATTTTGAAAGGTTTAAATTTTTGAGTATCTTCTTTTGAACATGGCCTGACCTTTTCATTTTTATGATTTTTTTAGGATATCACTTACTTTTTAAAGTACAGATATATAGAGCAGCTTTCTAGTAATTCAAGTATCACAAATATATGTATTTTCGATTCTTATCACATAACTTTGTATAAGTAACAATTTATGCAATACAGTTCAAAATAATTGAAATATATGGTATATATGTACATATATAAAATATATAATTATATTATAGTATACATATATATTTTATTTAATCATATATGTAAATGTTTGTATAATTGTAATAACTTTTAACGATACATTGCACATTTATTTCAATTGCAACAGAATGAATTTATATTCTTGTATGAATATTGAAAATAAAGAATGGGCCCCTCCATCGCCCATTCTCGTGAGAACGCAACCATATATTTTTCTTCGTCTCTCCGATTTTAACACGACATACATATTTCTGTCTGATAATTTTTTTCTTGATGATACTTTTTGAAATGTCATGAAGCCTAAGTCAAATTAGAAACTTATTGCACTCGTTTTAATGCAGCGCTTACAGCAGCTTTTATAAAGCGCCAGAGCAGCCAATATTTTATTTTAACGCTTACGGCAACTTTTATACAGCGCTAGAACAGTTGATGTTTTAATGTAGCGTTTACGGCAGCCTTTATACAGCGCCATTATTTAATCTGTTCTAAGAACAATATGTATGCCCCTTGTGCTCCTTTGGGCCATTTTTTCTTGAACACTTCCATATCATTAGAGTAATACCATTCCGATTTTGTGTCAGCTCTCAACATACACGTGTAGTGACCACGATTCATTTCTTCACCTTCGTAAAATATAGCGCTTATTAGCTTGTACTTTTTTTTATTAATCGTGATATTACTCGTCGGCACGGCGGTAATCCGATTGTTGATAATTTTTTTAGAAGTACCGTTTACAAAAGTATATAAATTGAGCTGTATTACTACGACGGATAAAGTTGATTCGATTACGGTTTTCTTTTTCAACACGGTGCCCTTACATTCGTTACAATTGCCGTTTATCGTTTCCTATTTAGAAAATTCTACATTAATCAAACTTTGTAGAGTGACACCTTTTTTCCTTTTTAATGTCGAATGTATAGGTAATATTAACAAACTACTGCTTTCCAGCTTAGTTACATTGTAATTACATTTGACATTCGAGCAACATGTTACGTGCTTTAATTCGAGTTTTAATACATCATTGATGTCGGAATACGTCGACATTAGAGCCGTAAAAAATTCCGAAACATCTTGTTGTGTTCGTTCTTCGAAGCGTTTTCCGACAATCTTCTAACCGCTTGAATGTTGCAATATTTACGTTCACCATACGCGCAGATAGCATCAATCAATGCATTCGATGCTTTATTTTTCAGTATTTGTTGCCTAATACGTACGCAATGAAACGCACATTGTAATATTACATTAGCGTAACACAAAACAGCATCGTTATTGCAAAGGCCATATATTTTCCACGTAACTATACTTTCTGGTTCCTCACAATCATAATTCTGCATATCATCAATGATATTAGGGATATCCCATCGACGATCGTACATTTTCACAACCTTTTTCTCGGACGGATTGATTTGTGGCAGTTCAGATTTGAATATAGATCTCAGTCGATTATATTCTACAATGGCTCTCGAGTTTGCTTTAACTGATGCTGGATTGAAATTTATCAAATGTAGGCCTTCCAATTTACTTACTCGTGACAAACCTACATAGGCTTGACCATCACTGAATACAGTCGTTCCTAAATCCATCATTGCATTGTTACATGTAATTCCTTCGATTATAAATAATTCGACATTCTTTAATTTGTTTCTCAAAGTTTTCAAGACCATGTTTGACAATTGCGTATATTTTGGTGTAGATTCATGACTAACCGGTAGTTGAAACATTCTATGGATTGTCAAGCCATCGATATTGAATGCTGCGATACCCGTGGGAGCAGATATGGCAGTCGTTTTTTCCAATTTATTCTGATCCAATGTTTAATCGTTTTAATTAGAAAACTTTTCCCTGTACCACCCTCGCCACTTACGTACAGTCGCAGAATCTGATTCTTATCTTGTAAAACTTGGCATACTCCATCAAAGACTCTTTTCTGGTCTTTGTTCAATTGCGACATCATTTGCGATAAATCAATCGGGTCGTCAATCTTACCAAAATCTTCCAGATCTTTCATCGCGTCGTCAGCTTCTATCGGATTACAATCCAGTTCATCGTCATCGGATTTGTCTCTGTCTGCTGTTTTCAGATCATTTTCGCGCTTCTCGATTAATTCAGCAACGTTCTCAAAAGCTTTCTGTATTTCTTCGAGCCTTTCGTGATATTTCATTGCCTTCGTTAAAACAGACTCTGAATTCTTAAAGGCATCCGTGTAAGTCTCGAATGTACCTTTGAGTTCACTCAAATCTCTCCATGGTTTGAACAGAAGAAGCAGCGAGTAAAAGTATTTTTCGGGCTCAGTTTTTATATTAAATCGATAATGGTTAATTAAATAACCCTTTTTTCGTTTTTTTAAAAATAAACCCGATGCCAGTTTGTAACACTTGACTTCGTCATTATTTGACATCTGTTTCGTAATTTCCCAGAATCTGGCAAAATCGTACAAATTCAATGATTCTAATTCCTGAGGTCTATTTGGATAGTAATCATCGATGAGTGACGAACAGTAAATATTCGTAGAATTTTCATCGAGAGCTTAAATTTCATTAAATGTTTTAACTTTTCTATTTCTCACCTCATTAACATCGATCCATTTGACCATGGTATCATTATCCGTACCGTACAAGGGATTCCCTAATAGTGTATCCGCAGCTTCTAAAGCACCGCATTCTCTGTTATTTAATGAACGCATTGCAAAATTCCACAGTTTCAATGCCAAGGACTTATTCGAATCTATCACTTCAAAGTCTGTATTGCATTTTTCCGACTTTGTCGTGTATTTTGTTAAATATGAGTTTAAAAACTCTGATTTTTCTCTAATAAATTGTATGTCCATATTTCCCTCCCAGGCTAATTTGATAGACGGATTATAATCATTTATAAACCTTTCCGACTCCTAGCGAGGAAGATCGTACAATCTGCTCTTACTGCGTAAATTTTTTCTACCGACTACCGAAGTGATAACGTCTCTTAAAACGAAATTCTCAGTAACTTGCCGAGGAAAATCGAACCGACACTTTCTGTATATATTAGTTTCCGTTTTTTTCGTACGCATGCAATACGAGTTATGTTTATAATTTTGATCACTTATTACCGTATCGTACAACGTTGGCGAAACATTTTCATCTGGAATTTCACACGTTACGCATTTTCGAATAAACGTAGCAACTTCTTCATCCGGCGATTTTCCTAATACTGGAGCATCTTTTATCCAAATCATACAATGCATGTGCTGGATACTTCTACGTTGATATTCCAGTCGCCAGAAGTAATGAATAACCTTTCCTATTGGATTATCGGACGAACAAATAAAATCAATCATGGCTTTGAATTTTATGCACATGAATCTAGAAGTACTTACAGGATCGTATGCGATTAGTTCGTTGATGCCTAACTTCTCTTTATCGGGATTCATATCTCGTAAATATTCACCCAAATCGGACCATTTCCATTCACTAGGACTCAAAGTCAAAAACCACGTCGCTGGACCGTAATGCAAAGTCATGCATTTTACATTATTGGACGGTTGTCGCCAAAATTGATCCGTATTTCTCAATTTTGCGAAAATACTCATTAAATTCGATTCTAATTGGTAACCTTTCAATTCGTTCAAGTATCTACCAGCAGTGTATCTCTCTCGTGGGTTAGTAACCATCATCGTATAATAGATACCACTTTTCAACTGTCGGTAGTTAGCATCATTGAGAAGGAAGAACAGATACTGCAGATTCAACCTGAATCTACTATGTTTCGACATCAATCGTGTTGTAATAAATAAATATTCCGGCAATGCAAAGTTTCTATCTTCTCGTTGTCCATTGACACCATCAGGATATAAATCAGGGAAACACATGACATCCAGATATTTATAACGATTATCCATTGGAAAATCTTCAATTTTCACCATTTGATAAAGCTTCAATGCAGATTCGTTATCGATTCTTTTCGCGTGTATTGGGTATACGACTCCCTGAAAATACGGTATAACACAAATCGGAAGTTGATACGAAAATTCGAAATTTTACTAAAGAAAGATTGGAGGTTTTTAATTTATACAATTTTCACAACTCTTATTTCAATTATTTATTCTACCCATCAAAAGTTTTTTGAGAGCAGGCCGCCATGTTATTTTTCTGAGTCATTAACAAATTGGTACTCTGGCATTACGAGCAATTATTTTTCATTGTACGGGCTAGTATGAATTTCAAATCAAATCTCTATAAACGACTATTATATTTTGTGCACTAAGAATAACATATCGCACTTATTTTCTAGAATCAAATTGTAATCAGTTTTACTTATATGTATGTATATTCAATGTGAACTTGCACCTTGAATAAAATATCACAGTTACTTTTCATGGTAATATATTATTACTAAATTTAGATAATATACACTTTACGTATGTTCACTTTGAACTGGCACCTTGAATAACATATCAGTTACTTTTCGTGATAATTTATTATTAGATCGTTTAAATTTTTGAGTACCTTCTTTTGAACATGGCCTGACCTTTTCATTTTTATGATTTTTTTAGGATATATATAATCCTGATGACGTCAGCGGACGCGGACAGAGAAGAAGAAGAAGAAGAAGAAGACGACGTTACTTCATTTTTCATGAAAAACGTCACTTTTTGACCGCTTGTATCTCCAGAACGGCTTGACCGATTTTATTCCTTCTTGGCTCAAATTACTCGTGGCGATGCCGCCTTTTAGGTTATATTATGTGCAATTCAAAATTTTTTATATTTTAGTAGTTCTACACCCCCAAAAAATGGACTTTGATGGTGCAGGATAAGGAGACTTGTAGTGTCTTTTAAGGTCTTTTAGGGTTTGAACATGGCCGGAGACACTACCGCGTCTTCTAATATACGAAATAAATAACAGTGGTCCTAGCACGGATCCCTGAAGAACTCCGTGAATTGTATTTTTTATCATCGATATAGTACTTCCTAGTTTAACTTGTTGTTTTCTATTAGTTAGATACGTTACAAACCATTTATACGCTGTACCTGCCACTCCATATTTATCTAACTTTCTTAATAACAATTTTTTATTAACTGTTTCAAACGCTTTTTTAAAATCTAAAAATACCACTTCTATCATTTCGCTATTATCCATATTTTCTCTCCATTCGATAAATGTGCTTTGTAATGTCGTTTCGCATAAGAATTTTTCCCTAAAGCCTGATTTCTATATTTTATTTATATTTTTTGCATTTATATATATATATATATATATATATATTTGAATTATTTTTCTTTTTTTTAAACATATTAAATAGTTGATACTAAACCGTACATGATGAACTGAAGTGCGACGTAAGCGCACACCTTGCAACGTTGTCAAATATAATTCCTTAAAAGTCGCCATTAAAAACATTTACGTTTCGACCCCAACTTAGATCCTCTTCAGACTTTAACGGAAATATAATGCAACAAAAATATTAATTGTAACTTCGCATTTATAATCCTCTTATTAGTATTTATCCAACTCTTGAGAAAATCCGTGTAGAACGTTCCAAATTGGATAGAAATATTTCGGAAAAAGGAAGTACCCATTTTTATAACGTCGAAGCTCCATTAGAAAGGGTGCAAATGGATATCCTTAGTCCTCTTCGGTTGACTAAATCAGGGAATAAGTATCTTCTTGTAATGGTGGATTGTTTCACAAAATGGGTGGAAGATTTCCCTGTCAAAAATATTAGAGCCAAGACTGTGGCTGAAATTTTTGTGAGTCAGTTTCTTTCAAGGCATAGAGTGCCTATTGAAATTCACACAGATCAAGGAAAGAATTTCAAGTCTCAGTTATTTGGAGAATTAATGCGACTTCTTGAAATCAAAAAGACAAGGACTACTGCTCTTCATCCTCAATCAGATGGCCAGGTGGAACGTCAACATCAGACAATTATCAATTACTTGGCGAAATACATTTCTGAAAATCAGAAACATTGGGATGAATAGATTCCTATGTTTCTCTTGGCATATAGATCGTGAAAACATGAGACTACAAGAGTGACTCCTGCCGAGTTGTACTTCGCTCGAGAACTTAGGCTACCAGTAAACTTGTTACAAGAAAGTCCTAAATTTAATACAGAGAAATTGCCTTCAGAGAATTTTGTGGATAATTTAAAGGAAAAATTAGAAGAAATTCGTTTTTGTGTTAGGAAACGTATGACTTTAAAGTCTTCGCAAATGAAAGCCAGATATGATAGGAAAGTTAGAACAATTCATTTCGAGGAGAGAGAGAGTCTGGCTATATAATCCCAAGAGAAGTAAAGGAAAGGCCCAGAAATTGCAGAATAATTGCATGTTTTAGGAATAATTTGCGTGACTAATGATTGACTCACTGAATACTAGTGTGGCAAAGATATCATACTACCACCACTGGCTAAATATCTGAAATATTAAAAATTATTATAAATTTCCTCAGTTGCTATAACTACATAGGTATAAGAGATAAATTAACTGACCACATTACCTTAAACATATTATTAATCGCTGTTCTGTCTCAATTAGCTTACGAACAACATATTGCCGGGTTATTCTAGGTGCAATTATTTGCAATAACTCTTCGCATTGAGTAACGATCATCCTGATGCATTTTCTTTTTTCCTTTGTGTATCTGTAGTACTAGAATGTATTGATTGTTTATTATATCTCTTTAAAGTATGTATATCAATAATTTTTTGCCCGATCTCATTATTTTTAAAATAATCTTTGTTTTCACTATCTGATGTTAAAATAATATCATTAGTAGATGTATTGAATTCAATCTTGCATTTATCTAAAATACAAATATAAATTAATGAAATAAAAGTAAAAATTTATAAAATAGAAGTAAAAATGAAAAATATCTTCAGTAAATAATGTATTAAAAATGATATATATCTTTTACAAAAAATTAAGATGACATGTTTTTTTTTAATTTATTTTACAGATCAATATAGTGGACATAATATTATTATTATTAATATGATTAATAATAAATACCTTGTGAATCAATATTTTTTTTGTCGCTCTCATCACTTATAAGATCTTCATTATTGTTTGTGGGGTCTAATGTATCTAAATTTTCATTTGTAGATATTATGTCAAATGTAAGTTCACGCTTTTCTGAAATAAATAGAAGTTAATAAAATAATAATAAAAACAAGAAGCAATAAGAATAAAACATTAATATTAGAAAATATTCAATAATTATATTGCAAAAAATTCAGAGGTCACATTAAATTAGGTTAATAATAGTTAATTGTAGATGTACCTTCAATCTCTAAATCTGTCATATTTGATGTAAATAATACTGGTGCATTTTTCATTAGATGTGGTGCTATATTAAGTACATCAGGATCAATTTTTGCTTCAGTTTCTTCTGGTCCTCCACCAGTTGCTAAACGCGATTGTTTTTCTTTAGTTAATACATCTCTCTGCGACTGCTTTAGATTTGGCCACAATTTTTTCAATTGTTGAAGTTCTCTGTAATCAAAATATTGTGTAATATAATAAAGCGTATATTATTATCTGCTATATTAGGCCCTTCGCATAATCAAAAATATAAAGTTCTTACTTCTTGAGAGATTAGTGCCGATTGATTGTATTCTTTACATACTTCACTCCATGCAAGGTCTTTATCTTTTAATGTTGTGCCGTCGCTTTTTTTTTATTTCTATTACATGTTTTTCTAGTATTTGTAAGAATAATTTCCTTTCCATCAATAAATAGTGTTTGTTTTTGCTTGTAGGCTTCTCTTTGCAAGACATTCTGTAAAAAATATATATTTAATATCTACTAAAGTTTAATTTTACTCAATAAGATTCAAATATCATCGTTCATTAATTACATATATTTCAAACCTGTATATTTCTCGATGATTTTTTTCAATGAAGATTGAAAATTGAAGCGATGAAACACATCCGTACGAACGCAAGATAACAGCACACAAGAATACGTATATTGCATGTCTGCATGTATCATATGTGTTTCCGATGCAATGTTCCTATTGGAGGAAATGCTATGTTCCTATTGGAGAAATAATAGTAATATTACGAAAATAGCCGATTCGCGCGCGCGAAAATAAGCACAGGCTTAAGTATCTCTTCATCAAGTCAGTCTCAAATTAAATAAGATTTACTTGAGTATTAACTTCTTCACGAAGATTGTCTTATTTCACGACTATGAGATCTATGACGATTATGAAATCTATTAATCTTAAGACAATCTAGATTGAATAAAATAGACTTGATCATAATCATCTTATGTGTTAATTTGAGACTCGACTATGAATACGGGCCTTTGTCCCAACATTCCCAACCAGTCCAACCTCTTTTGACGACATCTTCGACAATCTCAGTTTGGAAAGAATTTGATATCGCAATAAGCCACCTTCAAGGAATACACAATCCCTCTACTGCAGCAATTATAGAGTTAGACAAATATTTGGCCGAACTCCACATTACCAGGACAAACGATCCTCTAATTTGGTGGGAAGCAAGAAAAAATCTATACCCAAATTTATATAAAATAATGCTCAAAAGGCTCTGCATCCCTGCAACTTCGGTCCCATGTGAAAGAATATTTTTTAAAGCGGGACAAATTTGTAATGAAAAAAGAAGCCGATTAACAACAAAAAAATTAATCAAATTTTAGTTGTGCAACATAATGTTAAATTATTATAATTAATATATTATTAATAATAATAAAAATATATATATAATAAAGAAAAAAATTTTTTTGTATTTCCTAAACATTCATGATTTATATTAAGCTTAAATAAGCGAATATAAAAGATTTTTTGTACGAGAATAAATTTAAAAAAGAAAAAATAATTATTTATAAAGAACCGATGAATCGTGTAAAAGAACCGATTCACTTAAGAGAACGAACCGACTCTGAACCGCTAACCAAGGTGAACCGTCTTTCTCTAAGTTAGATGAATGAAAAAGAAGTTAAATAAAGTAAAATTAAAATCCCTCAGGTTGAAATATTATTGAGTTATGGCGAAGTAAAATCTTTGATAGAATGTGCGAGCAATAAATAAACCCAGTAAATTAGAAATTTACATAACAGAAAGTGATTATATTGCCCACATCAAGGAGTCACATGTAAGGGGGGAAAATTTTAAATATATATTTTTATTTTATATATTAATAAACTTTTTGTTTTCTTTCTCTCTTTTTGCTGTCACTATCGTAATCAACCTTAAAAGGCTAATTGCAAAAACTTCATACGTAACAACCAAAATTTATTAATAACTAAAAACGGATAAAGGGCAAGCCATAGTAATAATGAACAAAAGTGACTACCTTTTAAAAATGAGCTCCTTGTTGGATGATCGAACCACTTATAAAAAATTAGACAAAAATCCTATTAAAAAATTAACAAATAAAATTAATTCTTTGGTAAAGTCTTGGCGCGATAACAATGTAATTGACGAATCAACGTATAAGGTATTAAATAATACAAATGGAAATCTCCCTCAATGCTACGGGCTGCCGAAGATACATAAAACTGGCGTTCCTCTCCGAATTATTGTATCTGCACTTGGCAGTCCTGTATACAATATTGCACAGTACATACATAAAATTCTACACAATACTATAGAAAAACCGAAATCGCATATAAAAGACGGTTGGTCATTTGCAAAAAAAATAAAAAATATGATCATTAATGACGACAAAGTTTTAGTTTCATTAGATGTAACATTGCGACCGGTAGCGGAGCGCGACCCAGCGCAGCAGTCAGATGCCGTCCAGCCCGTCAGCAGCCCATGGATGCCTTACGACCCAGAGTGGAAAACCAAGGTAGCTGTAAATAGCACGGAGGAGAAAGCGTAAGCGGAAGAAATGTATATAGTAGAATAGTAAGAATAATAATAAACATTTAACTTAAGTTTAACGATAAGTAGAATAGTTATTCATAATAGGATATAAATATGAGATTCTAAATTTTTGCCTGATGATATTTAATTTTCTTTATTATTATTATTTTGATTATGCTATCTTTAATGAATATTTTTTGGTTTACCATTATTAGTGTTTTGTTCTAAGGAAAAGATTAGTCAAATTTTTAGTTTATGATCGGCAATAAGTTGCTATAATCTATTTATTCGATTGACTCATATTTGGTTAAGTAATACATAAATAGAGCGAGTAAGGTCACAAAAGCCCGAAAAATAAGGTATAAGGAAAAACTGATGATGGAGCAGTTTTCTGGGCGGAAATGCATTCTAGAGGAATGAAACTAGATAGAGCAATGACAATCTGCGGTCCATCAATAAAATCAGAGAAAATCCGGAAAAGGACCGATGGGAGCAAAATAATGATGGAGGTCGAATCACAAGTGATAACTAAGTGCAAAACTGCCCAGAAATCGTTTCCATCAAAAGTAAATAGGAAAACCCAAAAATATTAATAAGAATAAAAAACCCGATAGACGGACTAAAAATATACTAGGTTAGTTATTAGACTATAAGAAACCGCAATCAAGCGCTAAAATCAACCCAGCTGAAAGTCTAAATAAAACCCTAAAAGGTGAGACAGAGCGCACGAAGGATTCGCGTTATAAGTTTAAGAAATACAGCGTATGAAGTAAGCGATTGAATTAAGAATGGCATGTTTGTTTTTTGTTTTGTTTGTTTCATCGCAGGTGATTCTATGTTTTGCGTTTTTGTTTTCTTATTGAAGTTTATTTCGATTAATGTTATCTAATTTATCATCCCTAATGCGTTTCCCAAAAATAATGTTACTTTAAGTTAAGTAAATACCAAACATAACATCCTCGTTTGTGCCTACCGAAAGTTACTGTATTATGATCTAATAATTGAGAAACAGGAACACTCTTGTTAAATAAAGCCTATCACGAGAAAATAAGATTTGGAACTCTTGCGACACCGACCGTATAGCGTAGCGACGGGATTCGTGCGAGCGCCCGCGGTGGGGCAACGACGCGCGGATTGGCGAACGGACTCGGAGAGGGGCAAAACTGCGCCAGGACACTATAAAAGAGGTGCCGAAAGAGGTTTCGAGGTTCGAGTGCCGCGAGACGTCAAAGCGTAAGGACGGAAGCTACCCGTATAGTCTAACGCCGCGATCGGGTAGAGTTTGCGTATAACTAAGAATAGTAGTGTACTATTCTACACGCTATCTTCCTTAATCTTAAATCAAAAGTAAGTGCTAGTTCAGCTATAGCTGATAGGTACAATTGAGTCGAGAGACTTTAAACCTACGCGTCGGGATAAATAAGTGCCTGTATAATGAGCGGAAATCTCTTATGTACTCTAAATATAAGGATAATAAATAAGTGTTGTGAATCTCAATTGTGAGTGAATACTTACCCTCATCAGCGCCTGTCCCACGTTGATCCTTTGTCAGGACCGAAGCTGCCAACTGGATGAAATCCTGGGGTTCCTGAAAATAAAAAGGAAAAATTAGTATCGATAAGAATCTAGTAGACCAAACCCATCCACAGCAGGACGGGCCAGATACATCACGAGCGGGAGGAAAGCAGCCATCCCTGACCCTGTGAGAAGACTGGATTACTTCGAGCGAAAACTACCTTGTTGCTTATATAGGATAAAGCAACTGGCGACCGTTCTAAAGACGAAAGCGGGGCCATCTTGACTGGTAAGTCGGTTGTCTAGGATACCACCATAAGCCCGTTCGGTCACAACATCATTATACACCAACATCCCTAAAGAACTTGTAATTGAAACCATTAAAAAGAGATGGAACACAATCTCACAGAATACCACATTGAATTTGTCACAGCTTACATTCGCAATAGAAACTATATTAGATTCCATATTTAGTTTTAATGGCCACTTTTATGAACAAGTTTTCGGCAGCCCGATGGGTTCTCCATTGTCACCCATTTTGGCAGATATTGTCATAGACGATTTAGAAACCTTTTGTTTAAATTCATTGACTTTTAATGTACCGGTGTACTATAGATACGTTGACGACATCTTCACGATTTTACCACGCTCTAAGGTTAATGAAATGTTATCAGTTTTTAATGCGTACCACCATCGCCTAAAATTTACTTATGAAATTGAAAAAGACAATTGTTTAAACTTTCTTGACACAAGTATTATCAGATGTAATGATAGGAGTCTAATCACTAATTGGTATAGGAAGCCCACTTTTTCGGGAAGATATATCAATTTTCTTTCCCACTCAAATATAAAATTAATTGCATTAACAACTTGGTCGATAGAGCCATTCTATTGTCTGACAATAAATTTCATAGTGACAATATTCAAATTATTAAAGATATTCTAACCAATAATAATTTTCCATCTCATGTTATTAAAAAACAAATTAAAAAAAGATTACATGTAATTAATAATATTAATAATAGTTTTGACAACAAGAGAGATGAAAATATCAATAAAAAATTTGACATGTCTTTTCATATTATGTTACCGTATATCAATAATCTGACTGATAACATTTCTAAAACTCTAAAGAAAAAAGAATTAAAAATAATTTATAAAAGATTCCAAAAAAATTAAACACGCTAATTAAACGCGGTAAAGATGTATTACCGAAAATGAACAAAACGAATGTAGTATACAGACTAGAATGTAATGATTGTGACGCGTCGTATATAGGACAAACAAAAAGACATTTGATTACTAGAGTAAAAGAACATCAGAATAATATAAAGACATGAAACAAGCCACTCGGTGGTCAGTAAACATAAAACCGATTGCAATCATGACTTCCGATGGCTTGAATCATCAATATTTTACATACCGAGAAAAATAGACGAAAAAGAGAGATCGCTGAAACGTTCTATATAAAAAGACAAACAAATAAAATTAATTTACAAATAGACACTGATAACCTTAGTCCTATTTATGACAACATTATTCAAATGATTTAAAAAACAATACCAGTCTACAGTAGCTAACTTGTCGATATGACAGGACAACTTTCGTGTTTCTATTTTTAATTATGTAATTGCTGAATAAAAATAAGTATGTATTACAGATCAAATTTAGTGTTAATATAATGTTAATTTCGCTTGCCAAATTATGTATTTTTGTATTCTAGCACTTGAAAAGGAGACCACAATGTGGGTCGAAACGTAGTGTGTACTTATTTTCAATAAATGAATAGCCAGTTTTTGGTCAAATTAAATGGCATCTTATTATTTGTGAAAAATTTATCACTGGCGATCAACAATTAATTGTGAGGATTATTAATATTTTACAACAAATTAATATTATAACATTACTATTATTCTTATTGCTTATAACACAATATTATTTTCCTTTTAATTATATTTTTCTCAATAAAAATTTTTATTACCCTGAATGATATTTTAAAAGTAGTTTTCTATTCATTTGAGATATTTTCTTATAAATCAAAAGAGACACATTGCTGCTAGTCTTATACATTATATTATATCTTCACTAAAATTCTCTCAATATTCATAAAATAACTTTGATACTTCTGACAAATGTATTAAAATCGAGAGTACTGACAGTATATACCTAAAAGTTACCACAATTAAATATAAAAGTAATGATCAGAATTCAATATAATTTTCGTATAGAATACGCGTATTAAAATAATTAAAGAAATTGTCCAAAAAATAGACCAATTTTAAACAAGTTTGTTTCGCAAAATAAGAATTTAAATTTTGAAAGTTTTACACAGCTTCAAATATCTACTCTCGAAAAGTCATTTATTGAGCAAAAATTGTCTCGCAAGTAATCACAATAGGATCTCTCCTAATAACAGAGTATCCAATAATAAATTAGGGACACTCGCACTACGTATATATATGTATATATACGTATACAAATATATATTCACAAATATTTCCGCCTCGCAGCGCGTGGCCTTATATCCTCACTCAGCGGAATTCTAACTGCGAGAAAAGACGCCGCGTAGCGGCAAAGGTACGAACGAGTGCACGACTTTACAGACGGGAAAATTTTCCGCGAGTACTTTCGCGCGCAGTCTTGTCTGGTGGTGTAGCATATGTTACAGGCGTTTTACTGTGGAAATTGTGGCTTAAACACCATAATTATATTTTGTGTATATATTAATTTAAAATTTTCATTTATAAGTGCCATTTATACACTCTTTTATTTTACAAAACATTGATCTGATATTCAATAAATCGAAAATTAAATATTAACTAATGAAAACAGTTTCTTTCAAATGATTAAATTGCTCAGAAACATATATAGTAAATGCAAAATATAAAACTACACTGACTTCTTTCTTAAAGATTTGAACGGCCAATTTCATATTCATTCGAAACATGATATGCCTTTTTTATTTTTGTGCTCTCCAATCCTCAAGTTGCAAGAATATATTTTTTAATAGATTTTTTTTATAACATAACTCTATTAATCTCACAACGCAATAATCGATTTAACATTTCCACATGAAAAAATATTCATGTAAATATATGTTTAGAAATATATGTTTAGAAATATATGTAAATATTACATATATTTAGAAATATATGTATGTATATTTATATTTTTTTATTTGTTATTGCTTTATAATCATTACTATATTTGCAAAATGTAATTTATATGTATAAATTTATATTATATATATAAATTATTTTATACAAATATGTATTTATATTAAAATTTTTATTTGTTATTATACTTAAGTAATAACTTACTTCAATTCTTTATTCGTCCCCTAAGGGATTGAAGGCGCTTTTGAAGGAGCGTTCCCCAACCTTACAAAACTCTTACAATTATACTTATATCTACTCTTATCTCTACTCTTACATCTAATTTACAAATAACTTAATTCTACCTTAACCTACTTATCTACTACTTTAGAGAGAGAAAGAGCCGTCCCTACTTATCGCTTCGCTTCGGCTTCCGATTCCCCATATATTCTCCACCACCTCATTCATACCTCACTCATTCTCCTCCTCATACTTCCCTCCTCCTTTTCCCCTCCCTCCCCCTTTTCTTCCGTTCTCCCCTCTTCCCTCTTTTTCTCTATTTCTCTCATCCATCCTTCCCCTTCTCCTCCTTCCTGCAATATTCCCTTCATTCTTTCCCACCAGTTTCCCTTCTCCCCTTCTCCCCCACATTCTCCTATCACATGCTCCCATGTTTCATCTTCTATCCCGCATAACCTACATCTTCTTTTCTCTTCTTCTTCCCAGTATCTCGCCCCTCTCATCTCATTTTTCATTCTGAACCTAACTATCCTTCTCCATCTACTTTCCCCCCATCCCTTTCTCAGGTATTCCGGTAAACCCTCCTCCTTCCATTCCCCATACCATCTATTATATCTCGACTCTCTTATCCTCTCCCATCTTTCCTCCTTTTGCCTTTCCCTGTCTTTCTGTTCCCACCCCTCATATACTTCCTCTCCCCTTCCCCTTTTTTCCTCCATCTCTTTCCCTTCTATTCCTCTTTCTTCCCAGAATTTCTCCCTCTCTTCCTCCCACATCGTTCTTTCCTTTCCTCTTCTTATCCTCTCTTTCATATCCTCAAAACATTTCCTCGCTAAACTTCCTCCCCTTCCTTCCTCCAACTTCCTCTCATACCCTACCGCCCTCCTTCCTGCCCTTATCCTAAATTTGTCTTTTCCTATCTCCTCTCTTACCATATACCCCGGCGTGCACCAGTCTACTCCTAACGTCCACCTAATCCATCGCTCCTGCATTGCCTCCACCTCTCTCCTCTCCTTCCATCCCCATATTTCCGCCCCATATTCCAACACCGTCCCCACCAACCTTTCCATTAGCCATACTCTTTTCATCCAGTCTCCTGTAAACCTTCTCTTTCCCATTCCCCACACCTGTCTTATCACCGCTCCTGCTTTCCTAACTCTGTTCTTTACCTGCGCCTCCTGCCCCCCGTTCCTCTGTAGCTTATACCCTAAATATGTGAATTCTTTCACTTCCTCTAACCTTTTTCCTTTCCATCTCCACTCCACTCTCTTCATTCTTCCTCCTCCCTTTTTAAACCTCATTACCTTTGTCTTATCCACATTCACCTCTAATCTTTTTTTGTCCATATAACTTTCCATTTTCCCCAACATATGTATCATCCCTTCCTCATCCTCCGCCAACAGTACCATGTCATCTGCGTACGCCAAACAATGCACCTTTTCCCCTCCCAGTTTCACCCCCCCCCCCAACCTCCTTTTCTTAGCACTTCCTCTATATCCGCTATCAGCATACTGAATAAGTGCGGACTCATTGGGCAACCTTGCCTCACCCCCCTTGCCGTCCAAAAATTTTCTCCCTCCTCCTTCCCCACTCTTACCTTACTCCTCGTTTCCCTGTACACCTCTTCTATCCTACTCCTTAATCCTTCCCTCACTCCCCTCCCCTTCATTGCCTCCATTATCACCTCCCTATCTACCGAGTCAAACGCCGCCTTCAGGTCCATAAATGCCGCAACTACCTTTCCTCCCTTCTTATTTACCCTCTTATTCACCAGATAGTTCAACACATAGATACTATCCATCACCCCCATTCCCTTCCTAAAACCTGTCTGACTCTCCGGTATCATATTCTTCCCCTCCATTTCTTCCTTTAACCTTTCCGTTAAAATCCCCACGTATATCTTGTATAGCGTTGGCATCAATGTCACTCCTCTATAGTTTTCCACTTTATTCCCCGTTCCCTTTTTCAACAGTGGCACTATTATCCCTTCTTTCCACCTCTCCGGCCATCCTTCTCCTCTCCATACTCTGTTGCACATTTCCCATACCCACTCTTCTACCCTCTCCCCTCCATATTTCCATACCTCACTCGGTATCCCATCCTCCCCCGCTGCTTTTCCTGTCTTCAGTTTTCCCAGCATCCTCTTCACTTCCTCCCTGCTTATCTCCTGCTCCTCATCTCTCTCCCTTTTTTCTTTTCCTCCTCTTACAACTTTTACCTCTATCCCTCCCAATAAGTCCATGAAGTATTCCTTCCATTCCTCCGCCTTTATCTCCTCATTCACCCCTTCTCTCTTTTTCCTTTCCCTGTTTATAATCTTCCATACTTCTCCTTCCGTTCTTGCTTCTATCGCCTCCTTGTACCATCTTAGCCTCTCCTCCTCCCTTTTTCCTTTACACATTAGCCTATATTCCGCCCTTACTTTTCTATATCCTTCTCCTCCTCCTCCTTTTTTCCTCCATTCCCTTAACTTTTTCCTCACTTCTTTCCTCTTCTCCTCACATTCCTCGTCCCACCACCCTTTCCTTTTCCCTTCTCCACTCTCTTTTTCTCCTTCTCTCAATTCCTCTTCTATTCTTCCTATTTTTTCCTCTAGCTCCTCTTCAATCCCCTCCTTCCACCCCTTTCCCCACTCTATTTCCTCTCTTATTCTTTCTCCTCCCCTCTTTGTCCATCTCCCTCTTTTTCTTATTCCTTTTCCCTCCCCCCTTTTTCCCTTTTCAGCTCCTCCTCTTCTTTCTAGCGTTACAATCAATGGGTGATGGTCCGATTCTATGTTATCTCCCACCTCCATTCTCTTTATCCTTTCCTTTACTCTATCCTCTCCCACCACATAATCTATTACCGATTCCCCTCTTCCTCCTGTATATGTGTACTCCCCCTTCCTATCCCCTCTTATCCCGCCGTTAAAAATTCCCCATCCCACCTCTTCCAACTCTTTTATCAACTTTTTCCCTTCCTCATTAACTTTCTTGTCCTTCGATCTTCTTTCTTCTTCCTCCTCCTCTCCTATCACTCCCCCCCTTCTACCTGTCCTTGCGTTGAAATCTCCTCCCAAAATCGTTCATTTATTTTCTTCTTTCTCTTCCATCCATTCCTTCATTTCCTCCAATTTCTTTTCCATGTCCCCGTTGATGTATACGCCTATTACTCTCCACTTCTCTCTTCCTACTTCTAAATCCGCCATCATTATTCCCTCCTCCTTTTCTCCCATTCCTGATACTTTTATCTTCCCCCTCTCCTCCCTTACCCCCATGATCATTCCCCCCATCGGTCTTCCTTTCTTCTTTCTCTTCTTTGCTGCTTGCTTCTCCCATCTATATCCTTTCGGTAACCTCTTTTTAATCGCCTCCCACCCCCTTTCCTCTATCCATGTTTCCATCATCACCACCACCTCCCAATCTTCTATTTCCTTCCAGAACTTTTCTTCCTTATTCTTCAGCCCTGCCACATTCCAAAAACCTATCTTCCATTCCTCTCTTACTTCTCTTTTTTCCTTTCTCTCCTGTTCCTTTCTCCTTTCTGCCTCCGTCTCCCTTTCTCCTTCCTCCTTTCTCCTCTTACTATTGTTCTCCCCTCCTCCTTTCCTTCTTTCCTCTCTTCTCCCTTCTTCTATCCCTTATTTCCTCCATTTTTGTCTTCATACCCCCTTCTTCCCCCCTCATTTTCTCTATACCTTCTCTAATTTCTCCTTTCCAATTTTTAAGCACACCTTCCTCCTCTTCCCATCTCCACCATACATCATTGATTTTTATCCTTCCATAGCTCGTCCATACATTGTTTCCTTTCCTCCTTTCTATCTCCGCGATCTCCATTAGCCTCCATTTTACCTTTCTCTCTTCCCATGTTAAATCATCTTCTATTCTCACCCTCTTTCCTCTTAATATCTTCTTCCTCTCCATTACCTGTCTTTTTTGTTCTCTACTTCCTAGTTTTACTACCACCATTTCACCTTCCTTTCCCTCCTTTCCTTTCAACATCCTTACCCATTCTATCTCTGCTTTCGCTCCTATCTCTTTCATTAATTTCTCTACTCTTTTCTTTACACCTTCTTTCCATCCTCCATTCTTTTTATTACTATGTTATTTCTTCTCTCTTCTCTTTCCTTCCATTCTAATTTCTTTCCTATGTCCTTCACTTTTCCTATTATTGTCTCGTTTATCCCCTTACTCCCTCCTTTGCCCCCCTCTCCTTCTCTTTCCTCCTTTCTTCCTCTTTCCTCTACTCTTCCTTCCAAATCTATTACTCTCTTCTCCAGGCTCTCTATCTCCTTTCTCAATTCTCTTCTTTCTCTCCATTCCCCCTCCTTTTTCCAAATTTCTATCTTCAACTTTCTCATTTCCTCGTCTAACTTCTCTGTTATCTTCTCCCCTATCTCTTCCATCATTGTCCTTAACTCCTCCTTTTCTATCCCCCCTACCTCTCTATTCAGCCTTTCTGTCTTCTTGCTCCTTCTTAGGCTTCTTTCCTTTTCTTCCTTATCCTCCTCTCCCCCTTCTTCTCTTTTCCTTTTCAAAAAATCCTCTATACATCCCATACTGCTCTTCCTCTCCTTCCCTAACTCCTCTACTCTTCTCGGCCTCCCTGCCTTCTTTTTTATTTCTTCCTCATCTCCCTTTTTTCCCCCTTCCTCTAACATCCTATCTCTATTGGTCTCTATCCTCCTATCTCTAATATTCTCTTCATTAATCATTTCCCTCTTATCGCTTTCTTTCTTCGATTCACCTACTCTATGCTTCAACTCGCTCCAACTCGCTAGTGAATTCCCTAGTGAATTCCCTATCTTTTTACTTTACTGCACTTACTCCCTACACCTACTCTCTTTCTTCCACGTGTCTACGTGTCCACGTGTCTCACCTTTTCCTACTTTCTACTTTCTAACTCCTTACCCTTTTATCTTCTCCTATTCTTTCAATCTCTCCTCCTCTTTTTTCTACACCCTCTCACCTCTTATCTTTTATTCACCTCACCCCTTTTCTCACTCTTTCCTCACAAATACCTGCCACGCTTTCACACACCTGTCACTCACTCTCTTACCGGAACCGGAAGCCAAGTAATAACTTACTTAATAAAGTAATAACAAATAAAAAAATTTATAATTTAATTTTATTATTATTCGACACATTTGAATAAAAAAATAAGAAATTCTAGAACAAAAGAACATTTTACTTACAGACAAGTAACGCAGTTTACTAAACTTATATTTTATTAACGCTCGTATTTTTATTTCTGATAATAATTCTTTCTAATTTGATAATATTATAGATTTGTAATTAAGTACAAATATGTTAGAAGAAATTCTGCTCGAAATTCGTGTGACGATTTTACATAATGAAAGTAATTTTAAAAAAAGAGAAATGATTTTTATTAAGAAACGCAGGAAAAATTATATCATTTCCTCGAAACTGTTAGAATGACGCCAGACAATACTTCGAAAATTATACTATTAACGCTTTTAATCGATTCGTATAAGTTTCTCATCGCTAGTCTTTGACAAATTAAGCCACTTATTTTTTGAGAAAGATACACTAAAAATTTTACATCGGAATAGAAAATTTATCGACAGATACGTTCAATTTATTGACACGGAAGGGCGTCTTTTCCTGTACGAACCTAGACTGCGTGGACAGATTACAGACCATGTTTCCACGCGCGACTCATTTTACAGTTCCCTGACCGTCGCCACGTATCCGAGAGTGATACTGCGCACGGCCGAAGATCGTCTGGAGCCGATTCTCCCTTCGAACGCTAGGCTAATAAACGATTTATATTTAAAAATTGATGTCTTGTTATTGGCCGTATATTTTTGAAAATTTTCGCGACAGTTGATAAAAAGTTATGGCCTTTGATCCCGCGTATTATTATACTCTCTCCTGGATATACATTTGTACGCCATATTAGAACATACAAATATAAAATTTAAATTATAACAGACATTGCATGGTAACTGTTTGTCGAACGAGGTAATACGCCGCGCGCCTTATCAATGTTCCAACAAGTCGATACGCACAGGCTAATAACAAGTACATGCAATCAGTACGACTCATCGAAACCCTCATCTACCTCATGTATTTTGATGTAATAATTGTACGGATGGGCAATGTGTCAATCATTGGCCGTTATACTTAACCGATTTTCGTAGGTCGACGACGCTGTAATCGAATTTTGATATATCATCTATCCCTTCGATTCTCCTAGAGGCTATGTTCTCGTAAGATAGATTTCAAGTATCCGCCAGCATCTTCATTACGTTACCAAACATTGACCTACCCTTTTTGCCCGACGCGCTGATAAGCCGCCCTGCCAAGGGCGAAGGTATAAACTTCCTCGCAACGCTTTTATTACGATAAGAAGCGCTACGTAATACACTATCGAATCTGCAGCAGTGCACGCGACACGTTATACGCATAACAACAAATATACCACAATACTACAATTCACGCAGCCAGTGTGGCTCCAAAAATACATTGAACTCAACACACAGTTTTAGAAACACAAAGCGAAAACATTTTTGAAAAAATTTATATAAATTGATGAATATGCGGTATTCCGCAACGATGGAAAGTGCGCAATCATGTAATTAAAATTATTACAAAATGGACGGACGTACGGTGCTGAGGCAATGATCGCGAAACGCAAATTTTTTCATAATACAAGCACATATTTTCGGAAAAATTAATTTCCATAAAAATTACGCAAACTCGAAGTTAAATTCTACAACCAATCTATGTCGGCATGGTGCATACTTGACATTCTAAGTAATGTCTTTCGTTTATGAATTTCACCACGAATACATGTCACCCGGCTCTATCGTGACATTGTAGTAATGTATACACAACACGAACATAATATATCAAATTCTATGCCAGGATGTCTAATGAAAATTTGAAACGCGTAATCGCTCATTCGATACCACTCCCGCGATTACGCTGCGAATAAATGCGTACAGTATCACCGCTCGCAATAAAAGGTGCCGGGTCTGCCGAAAGATAATAAATAACTGTGGCACTAATGACCGACATTCGTCGGGCTTACAGAGCAAAATGTAGCTTTGCGGGTGGACGGTAAAAAGGACACTAAAAAGAAAGGCAAAGGTGTCAAATTAAAAAACGTTGTAGGCGCGTAGTAGACAGATTCCCGATTTATACGCGTCCTAATTGAAGAAATTGAAATGACGCGTCGCAGTCATGTATAAGATTGAAATTGCATTCAAGTGTGTGGCGATTACATCGTCACTACTTCCCGAAATTATAAGGAAAAACTCATGACGAATACGACACTCAACATATACGCAAAGGACAAAGGCACAAATAAACATAATAATATATACAGACGAGACGAAAGACGAGTAAGTAGGAAACAACAAGTAAATATATAGAAAACTTCGGCGAAGCCTCTCGAAGCCTGCGATGGCGTTTTTGAGCAAGAGATAGAGAGAACATTTTTATACATGTAGAGAATCCGTCGTCGGCGCAGTCGCCGCGCACGGACGCATTACTTTATTATCTCGAGAGATACAAGTATATGTATTTAACACTTACAGTTACGTTGAAGATATATATTCATACTTATAATCATTGCATAACGTAATTATTCCCTATCGTCCCTCCTAAGTAATCGCGACGCGCGAAAACCTCTAAAAGTGGATACCATCAGCGAGACAAAAATGCTTCTAAGTCCCTTACAACAACAGGCGGTATGTTCGTACCTCAGTCGACCGACACCAGTGCCGTGGGGGGTACTTATCGAATCCGTGTAAACTAAATTTATATTTATTCATATTTATTATATTTATAGTTATATTTGTAAGACTGTATTACATGGAAAATTATCTATATTTTTTTGGGATATATATATCTATGTGTTATATATTTTTTGTTATATATTTTATCTATGGTATCCAAATATTATGGTTATACAATGATTGAAATAAAATACATTAAATAACTTGTTTTTTATTATCCAAGAGTTGTGCGAACTATCAAATCCCAACCATTTCATTCACGTAAACCCGTCACCCCTCTGCGCAGTTATTTTCTTCACGAAGTATACTTTCGATAATTTTGCCGATGCAGCCGTGCTCGTAAAACGCTCCCGCGATATATGTCTGCGATATCCTCGAGTAGATATGTTACGGAGTAGTATGCTGCAACTTTAACATCTTAAACACTCGTTGTTCCAAGTTGGGGGCGTGTATCCCTCTCGAAAAGTTGTTTGTACTTGCTGGACGCGTACCGATCACAATACTTTTAACTTTGCGGGTCCGCGATTTTTACCACGAGTGTACACGGTTTAGCCAAGAGTCTTTCGGGCGATCGCGGGGGTACGTGGCGAGTCGCATACCAATCGTTCGATGCTTGCGTCCGTTGTAATCTACCAAGGCGTGGCAGCATGTCGACAACCAATTTAAGTGCCATTCGGGTAAACATCTTCCACATGTCGTTCTTTACGTGCGATTTGAATCGGCTCGACGACCGACGTCCTTTAATACCAAATATGTATAATAGTGATTAATACCATCAAATTTTATTTAAATTTTCGACCTAACTGGCCAGTACAATTTATTTGAAACACTACTATGTTCGACTCTTAGGTACGGGTCCTTTTCAAAGTGTAACTGCCACAATAACATATATAGAGTGATTAAGATATGAGACAATAATTTTACAATTGTTAAAACGGGAGAAAATTTACAATAAGATAAAATAACGTCCTTTTAAGTGGTGATTCGGCAGCAGTATAAATTACTAATGCTAAACCGAAGACAAGTAAATAAATTTAAGTCAAACTTTAAAAACACAATAAATTCAAAGTTTCGCGTACCCGAAATAAATAATAATAAATATATAAGATAGACATCATATACTGTGGATCAAACTTATCATATAGGATTTAGATTTTCTGTGTCCCTTTGTAAATTGTTGTTTATTCTTATATTTTTAATAAAAAACATCTCCGCTAAATTCTCTCTTCCTTCTGTGTTTTTCGCAATGTAAATCCTAGTTCCCTCTTTTAAAAATCTGGCCCTATTTTTAAAATGTTTGCTAATTACGTAAATTACATGATGTTTAATATTTTTAAATGTTCTTTCCCGCGTGTATTAAATTGTCGTTTTGTTTGCCCTGTATATTTTTACATTGCAATCGTTGCTTTCAAATCGGGTTACACAACGTCAGTTTTTTGCATATGTTTGATCTTATCCTTACCCTTCTCTCTTGTTTAAAATCTTTTTTAAATTTTTTTCGGGAAGTATACAGTGTCGAGACCACACTTTTTTAACGTTTACTTAGATTTTCGCTATCAGTTTTTATATACGGTATCTTGTAACAATTATCTCGTATTAACCTTTTAAAAATCTTTTGCCATTTACCATCGAACATTCCCCTACGGTTTTTTAGAGATTTTCAATTCTCTTCTAATATTGTTTAATGAAAGGTTTGGGGAAAGCAATTGTTTCCAAATTCCGTAATAATTCTGATGTTATCAAGGGAAAAGCATTCATTTGAGACTAATAAAGCTCTGTCAACTAACTTCTAATCGTTTTGGATTTTGTACTAAAGAGAGGTTAGAAAGAAATTAATATTTTTTGCCAGAAAAAGTGGGTTTTCTGTACCAATTGGTCAACAATGTCCCCTCCGTTTTTTAACAACATTAACGTCCGGGAAAATTTATAGATCCTTTAAAAACTTCAACCTCATGCGTGAACTTTAAAGGCGTTCGTGGTAACTATTAAACATCGCTACTATCTCTTAATTTTTTTTTTGGTGCTATTCCCAAAATGCGTCAACTTTGGGGTGTATCTGAAAAAAAAAACCGGTATTTTTTTTAAAAAAATAGTTTTTAAGGTCATGTTTTCGCATAAGTCGTTGCACATCGGCGTTGTAAAATTCTTTCCCTTTATCAGTTTGCATTTTTCGGGCTCTCTTGCTATCCTCGAATTATCTCAGCGTTTTGCGCAGCTGTCTCGCTTCCTCCTTTACTTTTGTGGTAAGCCCACGTTTTTACTTGCTCAACACATCAAAGACGGGGAATAGTAGTTGTAACTCTGTTGAAACGAGAGTACGGACGCATCTCAACAATGTCCGGCTTGCCCCAATCATTGTATCCTCGCACTATGACATGTCTTCGAGGGAAATTTTTTCTCGCTGAGCATGCACTCGTTTAACGCAACTGCCCCTCTCTCCAAACTAGGGTTTTCGCATTGTTTTTTCACTATTTATTCTCGTTTCTTTCGCGTTTCCCCTACCTCGTTCTTTCGGTCTTTCGCGTTCGTGTGCCTCGTTCTTTCCGGTTTTTTTCGCGTCGTGCCTCGTTCATGCCTCGTTTTTTTCGAGTTCTTTCAGGTTCTTTCCGGGGTTCCCTTCACTCACGTCCCCTTTACAGTTTTCGAAAATCGTTCCTGCTCGAAACGCGCCTTTTTTGCAGTCGCTTCTAACCCGTTTCGAAAACCCGCCCTGGCCCGTTTCGCAAACCGTACCTGAGGCGATCGTACTTTTAAGTACTTGTTCGTTTCCTCGTTCGCAGCCGCTTTTGACCTTTCTTTCCTCGTTCCAGCCATTTTGTAAAAACGACCCGGTTTCTTGCGCATGCGCGGCGACGGGTTTTGTATCAGTGATTAAATCCATATGTAAAAAGGTGTACCGTTAGTCACCCGTATAGTTGTAAGTTATAATTTTGTAAATTTTTATTAAAAAAGATAAAAAAGACGGAGGGATATAAAAATAACTTTTTAAAAAAGATATATAAAACTAAAAAATTTTATTTGGCAGAAAAATTATGGGAATCCAACATTTGTTGCAAGGGAAGGGAAACTTGCCAAACCTTCCCAGTATTCAAAAACAAAAGTCCCCTTTTTTAAAATACAAATAAAATTATTTTATAAATATAAAAATAAATTTTTTTTTATTAAAATTTAAAAAATTAAAAAAAATAAATATTGCGTCCTAGATAATAACCCCTGAAATAAAAAATATTTGCCATAACTTTAAAACAAAAATTTTATAAAATTTATAAAAATTTTAAATTCTAAAATAAGTTTTAATGGCTTACATTTAATAACTTTATAATAAAAATATCTTAAAATTTATTAAATAATAAAACTAAAAAATTAAAAAAAAATTTTGGGCACATCTTTGGCAAGAAAATCTGAAAATAAATAAAATTAATATATACATCTTTTTAAAAAAATAAAAATTTTGAAACTTCGCATCTTTGGCAAGAAGTAAATCGGGAAAAATAAAAAAATTTAAATATACACATATAAGATACATGTAGGGTAGCATGCATAAAATCTTGGCTAGTGTTGCAAAAAAATTAAAAATAAAAAAGCAAATTAAAAAATTAAAAAAAAAAAACAAAAAATTAAAAATTTAAAAAAGCAAGCAAAATTAAGCACCACCCGATGTGCCTTTATCTCCGTAAAAATTTTTTGAGATTATGAAAGTTCAAGATGCCTTGAGTCCGGGTTGAAATTTTATGAAATTAATATTTTTTGTTTGAAAACTGGACCGAACTACATAAATAGAAAATTTACTCATTACTTAAACTACCCTTTTTCTTTTTTTTATTTTTTCATGGGTTTTACAATAGAAAAAATTCGTTCGCCTCAGCGATTTGAAGGGGGACAAAAGAACTACTTTTTAACTAATGATTCTAATTTGGAAACTCTTTTCCCCATCGAAATTAGTAGATTTAAAAATATTTTGCCACATTTCATCTATTTCTAAGCAAAGCTACATTCTTTTTTCCGGTCTCCACTACAACTTGATGGCAAAATTCTCCATTCAAAAGCAAAATCAGTTTATGTCAATATCATTCAATATTCGTTTCGCGATAAAGTTAAATCTTTAATTTTTAATCTACTTCATAATACAAAGAAATTTTTGATCTAAAAAATTAACTGTTGAAAAGTGTATCTTTAAAAGGCAAACGTTTAAGCATTTCTCGAACTGCAGTAATGTAAAAATCCAAAACTTTTTAAATTCTAATTTGTTGCAAACATTCCAAAGACAATGTATCCAAAAAACTCTCAACATTCGGGCCCTACATAAAATTTTTCTAAATTTTGAATATGATTTTTTATTATCTAAATCTAAATTATTAATATCTTTAAATATCAAATGTAACAAAATTTGAGCAATTTTTGGGAAATTAACTCCCGACTACTTTCATATAATTTATGTATTAATATATCACCACGCGATAAAATAATGCATTAAAATTTTTTTTAAAAATTTAACGAATATTTTAAAAATAGTAAATATGCTTTAACAAAATCATCGTTTAAAGATTCTAAAATTACTTCGACGACAGATTTTAATTTATCTTCTACTGATGCTAAAGAAAATAACTTTTTAAAACTTCCCATTATCAAGAAGTCTAACAACGCATTTATGTAAACAAAGCCCACCTTGTTTCCGAAAATTTTTTAAAAATTTTACTTTTTGTATTTCCCAAAAAAATTTTTGAAATTCGCCCAAACTGCACATCTCTTCGCACTGCCCGAAATATAAGTGGCAACTCCTCTAATTAATTTTCACAAGAATTCGGTAAATTTTCACACGCTTTACTAGCTATAATCGCGGATGAGTAGCAAATACAATTTAACGTTACTAATTGCGGTACTTCTACTTTAAGACGAGACATAAAAGAATATTGCATCCAATCATAACAGATGCATTATCGCCACGCCAAGCCAACAATATTTTTAATCGGAATTTCTTTTTCTTTTAAAAATTTGTGAATATTTCAAAATTTTACTCGCGGAACAATCCGTTGCATCTAAGCTAACAATTCTAATAATTGGAGTCGTGACTTTTTTATTTAAAGCATATTTTACGAGTAAACACATTACTTTAGTATCTGATATATCCGTACTTTCATCGATCAAAATTGAAATTTACATGTTTGCAAATATTGAATAATTGTCTCGACTTTCGCGTTTCGCTATAACATTTTTAACAATATTTGCACACTTATTGCAAGTGAAAGCAAGTGAAAGATCTTGCACGACTTTGGGGCTCTATGGAAATATCTTTTAATAAAGGAGTTAAATGATCCGCGCAATAAAAGCTACGTTATGTTCAGCAAAAAAAGCAGATAATTTTATTTTGGGCCGCGTTTAAACTTTATCTTTATGTGACAAATTACTATTAACACTACGGTGGCTTCAAAATTAAGACAAATTTATATTTTTTATATGTTTTGCCGTCTTGTGAGTGTGCAGTTAAATTTGTTTTGCAACATCTAATGGCCTTATTACATGCAGTACAAAGCGCTTTATTCTGAATGTCAGGATGAGGAGTTAACCATCCTTTAAAATTATTTTTCATCTAACCAAGAATTTTGAAATTTCTAATTCCTACGTTTTCTTGATAACTCCTTTACCAATATTACTGCTACTATTATACTACTACTACTACTGTTATTATTGCAATCCATAATTTACATTTACTTACTGGTATTCAATCTTCTTCTGTTGGCGAAAGCTTTCGCGTTGTAATTCTCTGTTGGGCCAAAGCTTTCGCGCCAATTCGCGTCCATATCCTCTGCAGACAGTCATCTAGATACGTGTCTCTTAATACTATGCCTAACAGACAACATGGCCGCGCATGTGCGGAAAACCGGGCCCGTCTCACAACACTGTTTGCAGCAGCCAATACACCGTTCACTGCTAGACTTGTTACTGCAGAGTTCGGCGGTCACAAAACTCGTGCTTGCTTCCCGCAGTTCCTCGATGATCGACAGGATCTCGTTTGTCGTGCGCGTTGTTGCCGCTTGGCGCGAAGCATCGAGCAATCGTAGGCGATCCACTAGCTCGTTGGGGTCGTCCCAGTTGCACGTAATCAATCTTATTGTCGGTTAGCGTCATAGCGCGAATCTTCCTATGCCAGATTTTGGGCTCTCCACCGCGTCAACGGTGCAATTATATATTTGTACTTGTCACCCTTGCTACTCTTCACACGAACTTGCGCATCAAAATTGCGTTTATGCGCGTTTGTAGCCATAATATGTGTATGTACTTTCGCAAATCGTCCTCTGGTAATCAGGTCTTTTCTTGAAGATCAACTTGTAAATCCGGCGTTCCAATGTACCGCGTGTCGCCTACCATTATATTGTCATCTTTGTCAATCGCGAATCGCTTGTTTCCAATGCGCATTTCATTCTCGCCGAAATAGACTCCGTATACATTATCACTTTCTTTCTTCTTATCAGCACCGAAAGAGCGTCCATATCTCTTGTTCTAATGGTCCCCAATCCTTTCGCATCATTGTTGACCTTCCGGCGATCTTAACCAGTGTCGAAGAATTTCGGGGAGGGTTACGAGTGGTTTGAAAACATTTTTGTCTACGAGTGTTTTGGGGTATCACAAGTTGTGCGCTTTTCGGTGTAGATGTTGTCGGCAATGAAGCGTCCAATGGCTTCGAAATATCATATTTTCTCTTTTTTCGATGCTTTCCTCCCCCATCTCTCTTTATAATCGCTTTGATATTTTTTTTTTCTCTTTTTCGGTGTCCTCGCCCCTCATACCGTGTCCTCGACTCTCATCCACAACCGTCGTCCGATGTTAGGTTCGTTTTTAAACCGAAATCGTCACGTTGTCGACAATTTTTGTGCGAGCGGGGCCTCGATAATAGGTTTTTAAAGTGAGTCTTGACAGCAATATCGTCATCGATCTTTCCGGTCTTCAGACGCGATGTTTCTTGCGGATCGATTTCGGCCGTCTTCGCAATCTCCATGGCAACCTTTTTTCACGCTCGCGAATATTATCAGCCATGTTGACAGCACTCTCTAGAGTTTCTCTTGACTGGGAGGATTGTTGGCGACGACTAATGGCTCTGCGGTATCGCAACTCGTTACATCCTTTTCTGTATCGCCCGTTCGTAAGCGAGCTGTCCTTGTCTATCACTAGAATCCTACTTTTGCTGCCACATGTCGACATAACTCACTGAAATCCTCATACGACTGTTGGTATTCACATATTGTTGTACATGTGCTTCAAATTGGTGGCGTCCGGTTTAAACAGGATTAGCAGGTTCGCGTTTGTTGCGATAAGATGTTTCGTGTATTCTCGCGTATGACAGAGATAGAAGCAGTCGATGTTCGAATGGCGCCGCATTGAAAAGTACTCTCTTATCGTATCTTGCTTGTTCGCATGCCACGTCATCAAAGACAAAAATGAATTTGGACATGCCTCGCTCGATGGAATGACGTCACTGTTATTGAGAATATAAAGTAGCCGATTTCGTCAATCGGCGTCAATAAATCTTTCAAATAGCGATATTTCGGCTGTTTATAGCAATTTTAGAGTACACGCACACGTTCTCGAAACGCCGCGTGCGGACTTTCCAGCAGGCTTATCACACGTTGGTTTTTAACCGCAGTTTTGAGAAACCGCAAACGATCGCACGTATAGTTTGTCGGTAGCATTGTAACCGTGTTTGCACACACCTTCGTTCACGCTGCAGCGTACTCTGTCGTCGTAATTCATCACTCGTATCGTCAGAGGTTGTCGCACGAATTTCATTTTCTCACTCCCGATTTGACCTCCACGTCCGCCTATTTATAGCTGCGCGACTCGCGCTTTGCTCAGTATGTTTAGAGATTGCAGCGAATTCAACGAAAATAGGCACAGGTCTATTAAATCGTGCGATAAACGCACTTCCGGTCAAGCTTCATATTCCCGGCTATCAATTTTGGCGGCCCGGAACTCGTTTTTGAAAAAGCGATTGGCTAGAGGTGATCAGATGTCAACCCATTGGACGCGGCGTGCCGTTAACACGATTAGCGTACTCTCGAGCAGTGAACTCACCGAGAGACACGCGGCGGATAAGGTTACTCGCCGAGAAAGCGAAACTCGCATCGTCGCGAAGACTCGAGTCTCGGGAGAGAGCCCGCGGCAGCAGTTGTCTGGGCGCGATGCCAGACGAGACTCGGCATGGGCTTGAAGACGATAAGAAAACGAAAAGAAGAGGATACTTTCGGCAGCGAACGAGGCGGATTTTTACCGATTTTACCAATGCTGGGCGCGCTCGGATCCCTGATCGGCGGAGCGGCTAGCGTAGCAAAGCGGTGAACGACAGAAAAGCTGCGCACGTCATTGCAAGGATACTACGCCATAATCGCGCTATGGAAGGCCGCGGGACTGTATCTCGCCCCATACAAATATGGACGAGGAGGGGGAGGAAAAAAAAACGTCAAAAAAACGTTAAAAATGCCGAAGGTGTAACTACAAATGTGCATTGCTACAACTTGCAAAACGTATGCACATTCCATACTTTTAGAGGTGTATTTATGCGCAATATTTATCGATAAATGGCGCGCAAGAAAATGAGAGCGGTATCGTCAATCTGGACGCACAGACGTCCTGGCACTCATTGGATGGCGTATGCAAAAGGGAATCGCGCATCTATTTCGACAGTTTTGGCAATCTTCAACCACCCGAGGAATTGGTGCGATATTTAAATGTGCCGAAATTGGAATACAATTACTACCCTCTTATCAAACGTATAATCAGAGTATCTGTAGACAATTATGCTTGCAGTTTCTCCGAGAGGTTGAATTCTCGCCGCGAATTTAAAGACTGACATTGCTTATTTAACTCAGTTTTGTCAACATGTCGCAACACTAACATTGATTGGGAAGATAGCGTCCTCGCGGCGACCCTACTTTCCCCACCATAGATTTGAGCGACGCGGACTACGAGCTCGGTCTGACGATTTTGAAACTTATCACAATTATATCGAATGTGAATTCCTCGAATAATAATTTTACTACGGTAAAGACGACGCGGAATTACGATTCCCGACGATCGTACGAACTGCAAACGATCATGAATTTTTTGAAAAAGCGCACTTTCCCGAAAACATAAAGCTGTTAGTGATAAAGGTGTCGACGATGAAGATTTACCCAATCCCTGCTCCGCCTAATTCCCAATACGATGAGAAGCGGATCAAGTGTGCCTACAAAGTAAACTTTAGCATGCCCCCAAAAACCTTGGGTCGCCCGGGTTGGGATTCTCCCAATCTTATCTGCAAGCAACCGCGAAAATGCTAACGAACACATGGGGATTTTAAATTTTAACGTAAACATTATCCGCAAGAGTGTAACGTGACCGCGGGTCATACAGCAACGGTAAACCCCGTTCACACATACCCGATTTTCATCGAGGGACCACCCAGGATATAAGATATGGGAACCCGCCGGCCAATCATTTCCTGCGGTCTTCGTACGGAGCATTACGTTTTTTGTGTTAGCGTTATCGACCAAAAGGGACAATTGCTCGTTTTTCGAAAGAAGAGTCACAGTTAGATGGAAACTACGACGGTGGCACGATACACCTCGTCGACGGGTTTCCTCGTGTTATAAGCACAAGAGGGCAACACAACAAGCCAGCGCACAATATTTGAAACAATATTATTAACCGAAAAAACTCACCTCAAACGTTGCGTTTTACATTTTTGGTTTGCGGGTCGTGTTACGATCTGAACTGACTGAATTCTCAACATCGAGGAAACCCGGGTTTTTGCCCTCGCATCGTCAAGATTGAACCATCATAAAAACCCGTTTGCCAACAAAACCCTTTGGATACAGCGACGAGATCGATACCCATACAACACGGGATTTGTATCCTTTGCCTTTGAGAGTTTTTTTTACATCAAAGGGGAAACTGCGAAAATCATCCAGGGGGGGATCATGTGGCGCAAAATAATTGCGTCCATTCGGTTTAAACGAAATTTGCTATGAGCTCGATGGTGGGGGAGATTGAAGGGGGCACAGAATATGGGAAAAACAAGTCTGCTAAAAAACTATGTAAAATGTCATCGATCGAAGCGTGATATGCGAATGCAGGCGGGGAGGCCCCGACTACGTGAATGAATACTTTAATTTTTGTGTCCCCCCACTTTTGCTGGATTTTGCGGAAGATACAAACGCGTTGTTATTATCCGCGTCATTATTTTGATCTTAATACGAGCGCAACGACAAAAATTGTCTGTAATGGATTCTGCACTGAAGCTGTGATAAACATATTCAGAAAAAAATGCGAATGCCACCGTGTTTTTTGGCGAGTTTTAAGACTTCGATGCGCGCGCTCTAGAAAACGGAGGTACCCCTCATGGTTTTCCGTTTCGTGGATTTAAAACGAATTTTCCCTATTGCACCCGTACGACCAGCTTCGTGGATATGTAACCGCGACTCATGGAGAAACCCCCGATTTTAATTTTTTTCCCTGGGAACAGAGCGGAAAAAAATCAAAGTCTGAGATACGATGATTCGACACCCGTAAATTAAAACCCCCGAAAAAATCTATTTGGATCGGATGTTTCCGTACGACGATAGAATCGGGCAATATACCTAACCATCCTTTCTGCAAAAAGCTTGTTTATAACTTGGTAATGAGCTCTTTTCTTTCACATCCAGAAATTTTATAAAAAGATATAAATTTAAACATAAATATTTTACGTACAAAAGGTTACCCTTTAGAATTTGTTCTCCACATTAAACAAAAAATTTTAAATATCTTATTACTCCAAACTAATATCTTGACAATGATAATAAGTAAATAAGGGTTTCCCGAAAAGCGGGGGAAAAATGAAAAAAATTTTTTTTTTTGTCTTCCTTTTAAATAACATTTCTGCAAAATCGCACTCTATCAAAAAAACAAAATACCATTTTCGTTTCTTAAAAAAAACACTCAAGCCCCCATATGTTTACAGTCTTTTTTGACATTCAAAAAAATTTGGGTCTTATAAAAAATATAAAAATAGGAAAACAGGGGTTTTAATTTTTACCACTACGAAAAACGACACATTGATTTGGGGGGGAATTTTTTCTATCATCATCTAAGTAACCCTTTAAAAAAAACAGATCTTTTTTAAAAAAACCCAAAATTAAATAAAAATTAAAAAATTCAAAAAAAAATACTTAAAAACACGGTGAAAAAACCTACAATGATGAACTTTTTTGGAAAAAACGTTTTTAGGGAGGGGGGGACAAAATTTTTTGGGCAAAAAAAATCAAAATTTTTTCAATTCCTAAAACAGTTTTGAATTTTCCCCAAATAAAAAAGGGGGAAAAGGGAAATTGATGAGGGGGGAAAGGACTGTCACTTTTCTTTTAACAAAATGATTCCTTTTTTCATGTTTTTGGCATTTTTAAAAAATTTCCCACTCATTTAAAAAGGTTGCCTATGAAAAAATATAAATTTTTTTTTAAAAAGGGAATAAAACGTCACCCAAAAAAAAATTTAAAAGATTCATCAAAAAAAGGGCATTAAAAAAAGACTCTAAGGGGGAATATTTTTTTTAAATTTTTTAAAAAAAAAATTTTTATTTTTTTTAATTTACTGAGAAAACTGGGGAACACCAAAAATTTTTTTTTTTATTATTATCATTTATTTTTTAAAAAAAAAAGTATTATGTGGCATTACTCTCTCACAATTTTTAAATTTTCTCGTTATAGGGGGGCCCGTCTTCAAAAAGTTATTATAAAAATTTTTTTAAAATAAAAAATAAATTTTTTTATTTTTTTTTTTTTTTAAAATTTACCGCTTTTTTTTTTTTTGTACATTCCCCGCTTTTTTTTTCTATAAAAATGAAGGAAGGGCGCAAAGGGAAAAGGAAAAAATTTTTTTTAAAAATTAAAAAATTTTTTTTTATAAAAAATATTTTTTTTTTCTTTTTTTTTTTACATTCCCGCCCCTTTTGGGTTCCCCAAAAAGGGACCACGTGGAGGTCCGGTCGGATTTACCCCATGGGTTTTTGTTGTACGTGTGTGTGTTCTTGTACTTTTTTCGTAAAAAGGGGGTTTTTCCCCCCCCTTCCCCCGGTTTTTATTGACCCCAAACCCCTCACTGTGTATTTTAAAAATAAAAATAAAAATATATTTTTAAAAAAAATATTAAAAAAAAATTTAAAAAAAAAAAAAATTTTAAAAAATTACAAAATAAAAAAAAAGAAAAAAATAAAAAAAAAAAAATAACCTTTTTAATGGTTGTAGGGACGCGAGAGAGAGGGGGGAGGGCCATATGGGGGGCGAAAGACCTCGGCCCCCGGGGCACGGAGGAGGGGGCCCAATAAAACCATCGGGGCAACTGTGCCTGGGACCTGCCCAAAAAATATAATAAATTATTATACTATTTTAATTTTTTGACATATAATATAATATATTAATATACTTAAAAACCTTTTACATATTGGCACATTTGGGGGCCGGGAAATTTTAACACCTTTCCTGGCAAAAAAGCATAAAAATGCAAATTTTGTACCGCATCGTCCGTGCCTCTCGGGGTTTTGGGGGGTTTTCCGAATTTTTCCCCTTTTTTCCCCCCAAAAAGGGAATCCCCTTCCCCAAAACCCACCCCGGGGGGAAAGACTTCCTCAAAAAGCATCCCCCGTTTTTTCGTTGAGGGATCATGCCCGTCGCCCTCGTACGTAAAGGGGACGACTTCCGAAAAGCTTTCCCGTCTACCCATCGCCCTTTGGGGGGGGGTTGCGTTTTTCCAATTTTTTTTCATCACCACCATCGTCTTTTTCCCCCGGGGGACACAACCTTTCCCCCCCCCTTTTAATATCACCCTAGATATATTGACCCCCCCTTCATTGGGGGGCCGACATCTCTCGTCGCTTTTTGCTGTCGCTGCGGAATCAGATCCCCCCCTCCGTCATCAGAGATCCCACTAAAATCTTGCTCGCCATTTTTTCCCTTTCCCTACAATTCACTCACTATGCTCACACTACTATGTCGCGATGTCACCGTACATACCCGGGCGATCGGCCCCCTTTTAATCCCCATCAAACCCCCTTTGGGTTTTTCAACCCAATTGCAATTATCTCTGAAAGAGATCCCTTTGCCCCCAACAAAATAGCGGGCTGTCGTATTGGGGGGCCCCATCGTCATGTTTACACTTCCCCCCGGGGAAAAATGTCCCCCTTTCACCTTTCCAAGACATATAAAATACTACTCTCAGAAGTTGAAAATCTCTTCGCAATTTTTTTTTACACCTATTTAACAAAAAATAAATGGGGTTTTTTAAATAAAGGGGGGATGATACGATGACCAAAGACGGTGATGGTGGTGGTGAGGTGATCTTTTGGGGTTTGGGGTTTAAAAGGCCAACATTTTTCACTATTTAAAAACCCCAAAAAACTTTCTTTATACATATGGGAAAGGGGTTTTAAGTATCTGATTTTTTTAAAAATCCGTTTTTGTATTTCCGGGTTTTCCCCCAAAGGGAAAAAAAGGGGGTGTAGCACTTTTCACTTCTCATTTTTTTTTACAGTTTTTGCGAGCTCCGAAAAAAATTTTGCACTTTTTTTTTATTTTTTTTGCACATCAAGTTCGCGATTTCTTAAAAAGACAAAAACCCCAAAATCACCGGAATGTTCTTCTTTTCCCCTTTTTCTTCACTTTTTAAAACAAAGGGGGTTTTTCTTCTCTTTCTCTATCTTTTTTTTTTATCATGATACAATCCTGAAAGGGTTTCCCCTTTGAGATATTTTATACCGAAGTTTTACGTGTGGGGGATTATATTGCGTTTTTCCCCAAAAGTATTACACTTGTAACCTCACCTATTTTCGCTGACCGCTCAATTCCCCGAATCCCGGGGCGGACCGTCAAAATCGTTCGCTCCCGGTCGATTTAGATGTTCGAGGGCCACTAAAGTCCCAAAACCCCCGGGGGCCCCCCTTTATTTCCCCCAAGCTTGTCCCAAAAAGTTCTAAAAATAGCCCCTTTTGCATAAAAAAATCTTTCGGAATATTTTGCCCGCTTTTTTGGCCCCCTTTTAAAAGAAAAAGTTTGGAAGCACGTCAATTACAAAAAAATTTTTCACCCCCAAAAGAAGAAGCGTGCGCCCCAGTGGCCCCCTACTATCCCCGGCAGGGGCCAAAAGGCCCCCCTTATTATTTCCCCATCAACCCTTTTGGTTTTTTCACGATTTTAAAATTTGAAAGAAAATTTTTCGATATCTCCCCTGATAATTCTCCGAAATAAAATAAAAAACCGCCATTCCATTTCACCACCCCGTCGCAAGACACGTCACAACCACAAAAACTGTCGAACTTTTTTCCCCCCCAAAATTTCGCCGCTGATTTTTTTAGAAAATCGATGATCACTAAAACCCCCTTGTTGTGGGGGCTCCCCAAAAGGGGAGCCCCTTTTTTTCTTAATATTCGCAAAATTTTTTTCTTATCTTTCTTGTTTTTTTTTTAAAAAAAATTTTGATATCCGTAATAATGAAAAACCAACCCCCTTGAAAAAGATATCTAATTTGGGGGTCACCAAAGAAAACGGCGCGCTTTTTAAAAAATTCGAAAAAATTTTATTAACCAGAATTTTTTCCTTATCTTTAAGCTTTCCCTTTTAATAAAAATCTTCAAAAATGCCGCTTACTTGAAAAGATTTCTTGAAAAATTTTTTTTCTTTTAATAGATACCCCCTGGGTTTTTATCTTTTTTCTTTTTAAAATACAGGGGGCTGATCCCCTTTTCCGGGAAAAAGGGGCCCCTTTTCAGGTAAAACCCCCGCTGAAAGATAAACTTAAACTGCTGAAAGACCCCCCCTTTCCCCCCCGGGGGCTCATCCCCTTTAAACCCCCATTCCCCCCCCCCCCATTGGCCCCCCTTTGGTTTTAAAACCCCCCAGTAACCTACTAAAATCGTGTAGTTTTTTTTAAACCTTTTTTTCTTAAAATAAAGTTTAAAATATTGTTATTCTAAAATTTCTAAAAAAAAAATTTTTTTTATTTTTTTTTAAAACATTTTCTTGTAAAAAAAAAATAAATTCTTATTTCAAAAAGAAAGCAAACAAAAAAGGGTAATACGTTTATTTTAAAAATTTTTAAAAATTATTTTTTACAAATTAATTTTTAAAAAGTTACTCTCTTTTATTTTTTAAATAATTTTTTCTAATGAAATTCAGATTACAGCAATAAATTTTTTTCTTTTTTTTTGAGTGTTATTAAACCTTTTTTTTAAAAAAAACGGTTTACTTTTTAAAAAAAAACCGTCCATTTTTTTTAAAAAAAACCAAAAACGTTTTTATTTCAAAAAAATTTATCTTTGTGTGTTGTAAACTACTCCCCATTTATAGGGGTTAATTTTTTTTAGAATCGGGGACCCCAAAATTTTTTTCCAATTTTTTTCCGGGGAAAATTTTTCTTACTGGGGTTTTTTTTTTTGCGTTTTTTTTTAAAAAAAAAATAAGAAAAACCCAAAACTTTTCTGTTTTTGGGAAATTTTAAAAAAAAAAACAATAAAAAAAAACAAAAAAAAAAACCCCCCTAAACATTTTCCCCCAAAACAAGAAATATTTTTGTATTTGTTTTTCCCAAAAATTATCCCAAAGTAGTTTTGCGATCGAACAGAGAATTAAAATAAATAAAAAATTATATCGGTTTGAGGCCCCCCGTGTTCGGGCCGAAATTCTAGGTTTTAAAAAATTATTTTAAAAATTTTTGCAGTGCCGGGTATTGGTTACATTTATTTAAAAATTTGGAAAATTTTTTTTTACCAATTATCGCATTCCTTCAAAACCCTGCAGCTATTTTTGATACAAAAATAAAATTTTTACTTTTTGAATTAAATTTTTTTTTAAAATAAAATTTTTTAAAATTGTAAAACAAAATAAATTTTAAAAAATCAAAAAAAAAAAAAAAATTTTTTTTTTTAATTGATGGGAAAAATCCATAAAACTCAATTTTAAAATTTTAAAAATTGATTAATTGGGAAAATTAACAAAAATCTCATTAAAGGGGAAATTTTTTTTCTTAAAAAATTTCAAAAATTTTTAAAAAACAAAAAGTAAACCCCCGCAAGTTTTTTAAAAAAACAATTAAAAATTTTTTTTTTACTATTCATTTATATTATAAATATAAATTTTAAAAAACCAAAATTTCCCCAAATTTTTTTTTTTAAAATCGCATATACCTTTAGTTTTGTAATTTTTTTTTTTATTCTAAATGTGTAATATTATTTTTTTATTACACTGCAGGGAATGTGGAAATTTCCCGGGGTAGGTTTTCTGTGCCCCCAAAAAAAGGGCCCGGGGGGCTTTTGCCGATAACACTACTCCTTTCCACCGCCCGGTTTGTCAGCGAGTATTCACAGTAAGCACAAAAAAAATTGCTTTGAGACTGTAACACGGGGTTTTTTTCCCTTTTAAAGACAAAAAAGTTAATACAATTATCTTTTTAAATTTCAATTTTTCCCTAGTGCTCAAAATTTTTTTTCCCCCCCATTATCGGGGGTTTTTTTGGGGCCTCAGAGCGGGGAAACAATGACCCACACCAATTTTCCCCCCCCCCCCTCTAGCGCGACGCAGATAAAAAAGGGTTTTTAAAAACCATTTTCACGGCTACCCTTTTAAAAAAAAAAATTTTTACGGCTCAATGGCGTTTTTTTCGGGTTTTTTCCCCCGCGCGAAACGCCCCTCGCACCCCCCCATCTTGCCCCCCCGGCACGGGGGGGAATACCGGGGTTTTAATACCCTTTCCCCCCGGGGGGAGCCGTATACAAAAAAATTTTAAAACCCCCCCGAAATCTTAAACCCCTTTTAACACCACTGGTCCCGAAGGGGGGGGGAAAGGGGCCCCTTGGCGAAAAACATCCCCCAAAAAAGGAAGCCGCCGGGGAAAAAAAAAGTTTGTTCATGGGAAAATTTGACAATTGGTCAAGGCGGGGGTGGAAAACCCCCAGCCCAAAGGGGTGGACCAACAGAGTGAAAAGAATTTCCGCCTTAAAAAAATTTTAAAAAAAATTTTATTTTAAAATAAAAAAAAAAAATCTTGTAAAAAAATTAAAATTTTTATTTTTTAAAAAAAAAAGAAATCTCCTACCTGTGTGAAATTTAAAATTTAGGGGACATGTCCGAATGGCATTCTTACTGAAGATTATCCGAAACGGCATGATTGTTCGTCAAATTGCGATAGCTGTACCTGCCTTCGTTAGCATTAAAACTTTTCAATAAAAGATATAATCTCATCCCAAACATAATAATCTTCTTCGATGAATGTTTGCGCTCAATATTTAGTAAGTAGTATTTTTTTACTTTATTGTATGATTATTCAGATTTGCTAATTCACTCAATACTTTCTTATAATATGCTCAATGAATCTTAGAATCTCAGTTTTGCAAATTGAAGTACTGTCTTCCCATATTACATTTTAAGATTTTTATGATTAATCTCACAATATATATGTAGGATGGTGGGTTTCGGAAATTATTTATTTCAAATAATAAATTTATATTAGCTGATCTCTAGCACTTGTATTTAATAATATATTTATAAAGATATAAAGGCGCGTATACATTTTCTAATTTCGTATGACTGGCAAATAGATTTTTTGTTGGATTTAACACGATGAGAAACACGTATTTTGTCTTTCGCGCGACTCAGTCTTCTGTCTCGTCGATTTTTCTCATTCTCGCTTTCGGTTAGCATACGTGTCGAGTATTCAAAAAGGTCGCGACAACTGTTCCCTTTTTTCTTTTCGCTCACAATACAGTATTGTGTCGATACAAAACAACACGCTCGAATAAACATGAGATATAACGAAATTTCGACAAATAACCCGACTCGAGAACACGCATGACGTCGGTCAAATATATAAATATTATAACAATGAAAATTCGATTTCTACATATATAATATATGTATATCTTATTAGATTAAATAAGAGAACTTTTAGTAAGTAAATAAGTAAGTAATAAGTTTTTATAATTTTTCGACGGGAATCAATAACAACATATGAAGTGATGTATATATTCATTTGATTGTATCGAAAACAATAATATATCTTTTTCTTTTGTAATTTTTCTTAATATTCCAAAACAGTAAAAAAAATAATCAATAAAAAAGATACTCGAGAGAACAATTTACGAACCGAAAATTATAGAATTATGGATTTTCTATTTCTCCACTGTTCAAGAGTAAAATACAACATTATCCACGTACATATATGTAATATTTTTGTTTTCACTAAAAATATAAAAAATTACGATTATTTTCTTTTATGCGTGCATTGTATACATATATATTGTATAAGCTTTTTAGAATCCACTGTTCGTGCTCTTTGCTATATAATATTTATATCACACGGTTTGAATTAAATAACCCATAATGTTGTGACGATTATAATAATACTGACTCTGGAGACTATATTGATCGTATCTTACCATGCCATTAAGGCCGTTTCAAACCGTGGCGTAATAATTAAGCGCAGCGCACCCAGGCGGCTGTCGACGTCTTGTTTAGAATAAATTGAAATAAAAAAGAACAAAATTGAAAAAAATTTTGAATTGTAGGGGGAAATTAAAATAATGTTTTGATTATTATAATTTGATGAATTATTGTGAATTACAATAATTAATAATTTTCTTTTCGCGAAATATATATATTTACATATATTTGTCTCGATTTAAGTTCAATTAATGTTATGTTTATTAAAGTATTCAAAATTTTTTTTTTTTTATTTCGTAATTCTAAACCGTAATATTAACGTTTAATAATCGCCTTTTAATAATTAAAAAAACAATTGAAATATTTACTCACATTATCTTATATTTGAAAAACTAATTCTGTCTTTTCTAATTCTGTCAATTAAAAAAGGGCGACGACGGAGCATTCTGCGCCTAAGTGCAAGCCCTTGAAATGACCCTGTATGTCATATATGAAGCTCCATTTTTATAATTCATTTTTCTTTACGCTGATATACTCGATTGTTACGTCCAACAGTTTACGCGAATAATTATATTCTACATATATATTTAAAAAAAGTTATTTTTTCTATATTATAATATATTGAATTGTACGCTTGATATGCTTATATATAAAATATTTCAATAGATACAAAATATTTCAATTTTGCTTAAATTAATGGCATCAAAGTTGGGTTGTATTATAATTAATAGTTGTTCGCGAACACGCTGCGTAAGAAAGGGTCGCGCGGCACAAAGGATGAGTCACTTTTTTTATCAAAAGAATTTAATTCTCTAACACACTTAATGACAAATACACTTTAACAAACTTCATACAAATGTTAATTATTTTACATTGAAATTGTAATCAAAAATCAAAGTGCGGAATAAGCGGCGGTCGTCAACGAATTTTTAGCGGTTTATCAAGTATGCGGTTTGCGTTATGCGGTTCACGGCGGAAAAGCGATAAGGCCGCTAAGCCGGGTGTGAGCTCTTCTTTTATAATTTTTAGGATGGAGCCCACCTTCGCGTGAAGCGCCAATAGTTTTGCGGATTTCAAACGTTGCGCGAGGTGACCTGAGCGCATTACGCGTAATTGGCCGCTGTCAAAATTAACGGGCCGACGGCTGGCAGAAAGCATGCGCGAGCGGGCGATCGCGATAATTATTGGTGAAAAGAGGCGCCCGTGATAAGCCGCGCATGCTCACTGAAAAATAATTATTCGGCGGAACGGTTGTGGTACCGTTAATTGTTGATGTTTTGAGCGGTTTTTTCCGAAACAGATTGATTTATGTCGCTGTGTTTTCTCCTCGAAAAAAAAAAAAAGATTTGCTGAAAATATCGATTGGTCTAGAATCTTCTAAAATATTCTGTTCGAATATAATATTCTATTATGCGGATAATATTTTCTGATGCGTTTTGAACAATAGTTAATTTGTTAAAAGTTAAATAAAAAATTATAATACCTTTAAACTTATCTTGATTAATTTAAAATGAGTTAATTTTTATATCTTAAAACTAATATTTATTTTTAAACTTAAATTTATAAACTTTTTTCCTAAGTTAAAAATATTTTTTATTTCTAAATGCCATTATTTTTTTCTATAAAATTAAACATTAAACAATTAAATTTTTAATAACGACTAAATTTTAATAAAAAATAATTATTTTATAATGTATATCATTTTTACAAGATTTATTTAAAAAAACTAAAGGTACTATTCAATTCAATTCTTTATTCGTCCCCTAAGGGATTGAAGGCGCTTTTGAAGAAGCGTACCTTACAAACCTCTTACAATCATACTTATAACTACTCTTATCTCTACTCTTACATCTAATTTACAAATAACTTAATTCTACCTTAACCTACTTATCTACTACTTTAGAGAGAGAAAGAGCCGTCTCTACCCATCGCTTCGCTTCGGCTTCCAGTTCCCCATATATTCTCCACCACCTCATTCATACCTCCACTCATTCTCCTCCTCATACTTCCTTCCTCCTTTTCCCCTCCCTCCCCCTCTTCTTCCGTTCTCCCCTCTTCCCTCTTTTCTCTATTTTTCTCATCCATCCTTCCTCTTCTCCTCCTTCCTGCAATATTCCCTTCATTCTTTCCCACCAGTTTCCCTTCTCCCCCATATTCTCCTATCACATGCTCCCATGTTTTTATTTTTCTATCCCGCATAAAACCCCCATCTTCTT